>NW_027509866.1:10300000-10509783 GCF_051311805.1 Agelaius phoeniceus | reverse complement strand
TTTTTTAGGATTTTTTGGGGTTTTGGGTTGTCCCTCACCTGTCCCTCACTGGGGACCAATTCAGTGAATTTTGGGGCAAATTCTTTGGAATTTTAGGGATTTTTTAGGATTTTTTGGGGGGGGTTTTGGTGTCCCTCACTGGGATCAATTCAGTGAATTTTGAGGTAAAATCTTTGGAATTTTGGGGTAAAATCTTCAGAATTTTGAGGATTTTTTTGAAGATTTTTTGGGGTTTTTAGTGTCCCTCACCTGTCCCTCACTGGGATCCATTCAGTGAATTTTTAAGTGAATTTCTCTGATTTTTTTGGGGTCGATTCAATGAATTTTGGGCGTAAAATCTTGGGGATTTGGGGGATTTTTTTTGGATTTTTGGGGATTTTTGGGGGATTTTTTTGGGGTTTTTTTTTTGGGGTTTTTGGTGTTCCCTCAGCTCTCCATGCCCACCTGTCTGTGCCCACCTGTTGCTGTCTCACCTGTGTGCGCGGGGCCCTCCTCCTCCTCCTCACACTCCACTTCCACGGTGCCGGTGAGGCCGGGGGGGCGTCCTGGGACAGGGCAGAGATGGGAGGGGGAGGGGGTTAAACACACCTGGGACACACCTGAGAGGGGTTAAACACACCTGGGACAGGGGAGGGGAAGGGTTAAACACACCTGGGACACACCTGAGAGGGGTTAAACACACCTGGGACACACCTGAGAAGGGTTAAACACACCTGGGACAGGTAAAGGAGGGGTTAAACACACCTGGGACAGGTAAAGGAGGGGGTTAAACACACCTGGGACACACCTGAGAGGGGTTAAACACACCTGGGACAGGGGAGGGAAGGGTTAAACACACCTGGGACACACCTGAGAGGGGTTAAACACACCTGGGCCACACCTGAGAGGGGTTAAACACACCTGGGACACGTAAAGAAGGGGTTAAACACAGCTGGGACAGGGGAGGGAAGGGTTAAACACAGCTGGGACAGGGGAGGGATGGGAGAGGTTAAACACACCTGGGACAGGTAAAGAAGGGGTTAAACACACCTGGGACACACCTGAGAGGGGTTAAACACACCTGGGACAGGGCAGAGATGGGAGGGGAGGGGGTTAAACACACCTGGGACACACCTGAGAGGGGTTAAACACACCTGGGACAGGCAAAGGAGGGGTTAAATACACCTGGGACAGGTAAACAAGGGGTTAAATACACCTGGGACAGGTAAAGAAAGGGTTAAACACACCTGGGATAGGGGAGGGATGGGAGGGGAGGGGGTTAAACACACCTGGGGCAGGTAAAGGAGGGGTTAAACACACCTGGGACAGGGGAGGGAGGGGTTAAACACACCTGGGACACACCTGAGAGGGGTTAAACACATCTGGGACAGGTAAAGAACGGGTTAAATACACCTGGGACAGGGGAGAGATGGGAGAGGAGGGGTTAAACACACCTGGGGCAGGTAAAGAAGGGGTTAAACACACCTGGGACACACCTGGGGACACCTGGGGGGCTCTGAACACACCTGGGGACACCCGTGGGGACACCCCTGGGACACACCTGGGGACACACAGGGGACACCCCTGGGACACACCTGGGGACAGCTGGGACAGGTAAAGAAGGTGTGGAAACACACCTGGGACACACCTGGGGACACCCAGGGACACACCTGGAACAGGTAAGGGAAGGGTTAAACACACCTGGGACACACCTGGGACAGGTAAGGAAGGGTTAAACACACCTGGGGACACTGGGAACACCCCTGGGACACACCTGGGGACACCTGGGACAGGTAAGGGAAGGGTTAAACACACCTGGAACACACCTGGGGACACCTGGGGGGTTCTGAACACACCTGGAGACACCTGGGGACACACCTGGGGACACACCTGGGACAGGTAAGGGAAGGGTTAAACACACCTGGGAACACCTGGGGACACACCTGGGACACCTGGGACACACCCGGGACACAGCTGGGGACACCCCAGGGACACACCTGGGACAGGTAAAGAAGGGGTTAAACACACCTGGGACACACCTGGGGACACCTGGGGACACCTGGGGGGTTCTGGACACACCTGGGGACACCTGGGACAGGTAAGGGAAGGGTTAAACACACCTGGGACACACCTGGGGGGTTCTGAACACACCTGGGGACACCAGGGACACCCCTGGGGACACCCGGGGACACCTGGGACACACCTGGGGGGTTCTGAACACACCTGGGGACACCTGGGACATACCTGGGGACACACCTGGGACAGGTAAGGGAAGGGTTAAACACACCTGGGGACACACCTGGGACACACCTGGGACAAGTGAAGAAGGGGTTAAACACAGCTGGGGGGGTTCTAAACACACCTGGGGACACCTGGGGACACCCCTGGGACACCTGGGACACACCTGGGGACACCTGGACACACCTGGGACAGGTAAGGGAAGGGTTAAACAGACCTGGGACACAGCTGGGGACACCTGGGGGGTTCTGAACCCACCTGGGGGAGGTCCTGGGCACACCTGAGAGCACCTGGGGACACCTGGGGACACCTGGGGGAACAGAACGGGTGAGTGAGGATGGGGGACACAGCTGGGGACACCTGTCCCAAAGTGGGACCCCAAAAACCCCAAAGTGGGACCCCAAAAACCCCAAAGGGACCCAAAAACCCAACGTGACCCCAAAAGCACCAACTGGGACCCAAAAACCCCAAAGTGACCCCAAAAGCACCAACTGGGACCCCAAAATCCCAAAGTGGGACCCCAAAAACCCCAACGTGACCCCAAATCCAAAGTGGGACCCCAAAAACCCCAACGTGACCCCAAAAACCCCAACGTGACCCAAAACCACAAAGTGGGACCCAAAAAACCCCAACATGACCCCAAAATCCCAAAGTGGGACCCCAAAATCCCAAATCCCACAAAACGACCCAAAAATCCACACAGGGACCCCAAAAGACCAAAGTGACCCCAAACCCCACAAAGTGACCCCAAACCCCACAAAGTGACCCCAAACCCCACAAAGTGACTGACCCCAAACCCCACAAAGTGACCCCAAAATCCCAAACTGAGACCCAAACTGACCCCAAACCCACAAAGTGACCCCAAACCCAAACTGCGACCCCAAATACCACAAAGTGACCCCAAACTGACCCCAAACCCCACAAAGTGACCCCAAAAAACCAAAGTGGGACTCCAAAAACCCAAACTGGGACCCCAAAACCCAAACTGGGACCCCAAAACCCAAACTGAGACCCCAAACTGACCCCAAACCCCAAACTGAGACCCCAAACCCCACAAAGTGACCCCAAAAAACCAAAGTGGGACTCCAAAAAACCAAACTGGGACCCCAAAACCCCAAACTGGGAGCTCCCAAAATCCCAAAGTTACTCCAAAACCCGAAAGTGACCCCAACCTCCAAACTGGGACCCCAAACTGACCCCAAACTGGGACCCCAAACTGACCCCAAACTGGGACCTCAAACCCCAAACTGGGACCCCAAACTGACCCCAAACTGGGACCCCAAAATGACCCCAAACTGGGACCTCAAACCCCAAACTGGGACCCCAAACTGACCCCAAACTGGGACCTCAAACCCCAAACTGGGACCCCAAACTGACCCCAAACTGGGACCCCAAAATGACCCCAAACTGGGACCTCAAACCCCAAACTGGGACCCCAAACTGACCCCAAACTGGGACCCCAAAATGACCCCAAACTGGGACCACCAAACGGGACTTCAAACCCCAAACTGGGACCCCAAACTGACCCCAAACTGGGACCTCAAACCCCAAACTGGGACCCCAAAATGACCCCAAACTGGGATCCCAAACTGACCCCAAACTGGGACCTCAAAACCCAAACTGGGACCCCAAACTGACCCCAAACCCCTCCCAGGCCCTGACCCCAAACCAGAGACCCCAAATTGGGAACCCCAAACCTTTCACAGGCCCTGACTCCAAATCAGAGACCCTAAACCCCAAATCAGGGACCCCAAACCCCAAATTAGGGATCCCAAACCCCAAACCAGGGACCCCAAACCCCTCACAGCCCCTGAACCCAAACCTGGGACCCCAAACCTGGGACCCCAAATTCTTCACAGCCCCTACACCCAAACCAGGGACCCCAAATTAGGGACCCCAAACCGGGGCCCCCAAACCCCTCATGGCTGCTGACCCCAAATCAGAGACCCCAAATCAGGGACCTCAAACTGGGACCCCAAACCCCTGACCCCAAATCAGGGACACCAAACCCCTCCCAGCCCCTGAACCCAAAGCAGGGACTCCAAATCAGGGACCCCAAACCTCTCACAGGCCCTGACCCCAAACCAGGACCCCAACCTCAAACCAGGGACCCCAAACGTCTCACAGGCCCTGACCCAAAACCTGGGACCCCCAAATTCTTCACAGCCCCTAAACCCAAACCAAGGACCCCAAATTAGGGACCCCAAACAACAACCCCAAACCAGGGACCCCAAACCCCTCCCAGCCCCTGACCCCAAACCAGGGACCCCAAACCAGGGACCCCAAATTCTTCACAGCCCCTAAACCCAAACCAAGGACCCCAAATTAGGGACCCCAAACCAACAACCCCAAACCAGGGACCCCAAATCCCAAACCAGGGACCCCAAACCCCTCACAGCCCCTGATCCCAAATCAGGGACCCCAAACTGGGGACCCCAAATCAGGGACCTCAAACCAGGGACCCCAAATTCTTCACAGCCCCTGATCCCAAATCAGAGACCCCAAATCAGGGACCTCAAACTGGGGGACCCCAAACCAAACCCCTGACCCCAAATCAGGGACCCCAACCCCAAACCAGGGACCCCAAACCTCTCACAGCCCCTGACCCCAAATCAGGGACCCCAACCCCAAACCAGGGACCCCAAACCTCTCACAGGCCCTGACCTCAAACCAGGGACCCCAAACCAGGGACCCCAAACCAGGGACCCCCAAATATTTCACAGGCCCTGACCTCAAACCTGGGACCCCAAACTCTTCACAGCCCCTAAACCCAAACCAAGGACCCCAAATTAGGGACCCCAAACCAATAACCCCAAACCAGGGACCCCAAACCCCTCATAGCCCCTGACCCCAAACCAGGGACCCCAACCAGGCACCCCAAATCAGGGACCCCAAACCTCTCACAGCTGCTGACCCCAAACCAGGGACCCCAAACCCCTCACAGCTCCTGACCCCAAATCAGGGACCCCCAAACCCCAAACCTGGGAGCCCAAACCTGGACCCCAAACCCCAGATCAGGGACCCCAAACCCCTCACAGGCCCTGACCCCAAACCTGGGACCTCAAACCCCAAACCAGAGACCCCAAATTCTTCACAGCCCCTGATCCCAAATCAGAGATGCCAAATCAGGGACCCCAAACCAGCGACCCCAAACCTCTCACAGCCCCTGACCCCAAACCAGGGACCCCAAACCAGGGACCCCAAACCTCTCACAGGTCCTGACCCCAAATCAGGGACCCCAACCCCAAACCTGGACCCCAAACCCCAAACCAGGGACCCCAAACCTCTCACAGCCCCTGACCCCAAACCAGGGACCCCAAACGCCAAACCTGGGACCCCAAACCTGGACCCCAGAGCCCAAACCTGGGACCCCAAACCCCAAACCTGGGACCCCAAACCTCAAACCAGGGACCCCAAATCAGGGACCCCCAAACCCCTCACAGGCCCTGAACCCAAACCAGGGACCCCAAACCCCAAATCAGGGACCCCAAACCCCTCACAGCCCCTGACCCCAAATCAGGGGACCCCAAACCTGGGACCCCAAATCAGGGACCCCAAATTCTTCACAGCCCCTAAACCCAAACCAAGGACCCCAAATTAGGGACCCCAAACCCCTCACAGGCCCTGACTCCAAACCAGGGACCCCAAACCCCTCACAGGCCCTGACCCCAAACCAGGGACCCCAAACACCAAATCAGGGACCCCAAACCCTTCACAGCCCCTGACTCCAAATCAGGGACCCCAAATTCTTCACAGCCCCTAAACCCAAACCAAGGACCCCAAATTAGGGACCCCAAGCCTCTCACAGGCCCTGACCCCAAACCAGGGGAGCCCAAACCCCAAACCAGGGACCCCAAACCGGGGTCCCCAAACCCCTGACCCCACATCAGGGACCCCAAACCCCTCACAGGCCCTGGCCCCAAATCAGGCACCCAAAACCCCAAATCAGGGACCCCAGATCAGGGATCCCAAACCCCTCACAGCCCCCTGACCCCAAATCCCAAACCAGGGACCCCAGATCAGGGACCCCAAACCCCTCACAGGCCCTAACCACAAATCAGGGACCCCAAAACACCAAACCAGGGATCCCAAACCCCTCACAGCTGCTGACCCCAAATCAGAGACCCCAAATCCCAAACCAGGGACCCCAAATCCCAAACCAGGACCTCAAACCCCTTATAGCCCCTGACCCCAAACCTGGGACCACCCAAACCAGGGCCCCCAAATTCTTCACAGCCCCTACATCCAAACCAATGACCCCAAACCCCTCACAGGCCCTGACCCCAAACCAGGGCCCCCAAACACCAAATCAGGGCCCCCAAACCTCTCACAGCCCCTGAACCCAAACCAGGGACCCCAAATCAGGGACCCCAAGCCTCTCACAGGCCCTGACCCCAAACCAGGAACCCCAAATGCCAAATCAGGGACCCCAAACCTGGACCCCAAACCCCAAACCTGGGACCCAAAACCCCTCACAGGCCCTAACCACAAACCAGGGACCCCAAACCCAAACCAGGGACCCCAAACCCCTCACAGCCCCCAACCACAAACCGGGGACCCCAAACCCCTCACAGGTGCTGACCCCAAACCAGAGACCCCAAATCCCAAACCAGGGACCCCACACCTCAAACCAGGGACCCCAAATCAGGGACCTCAAACCCCTCACAGCCCCTGACCCCAAACCAGAGACCCCAAACAACAAATCAGGGAGCCCAAACCCCTCACAGCCCCTGACCCCAAGCCTGGGACCCCAACCCCATTACAGCCCCCTCACCCCACACTTTGATTCCCTCACCCCTCACTGGGGACCCTCACCCCACACCGCCTCCCCTCCCCCATTACCGCTCGCTCCCCGCACTCCCGCCGCCTCACGGGATGAGGATGAGGAGGATGAGGAGGAGGCGGAAGGACGGGACTGAGCCGTGAAGGGAGGGGAGCCCCGGGGAGGCGCCTCCGCCGCCCGCTCCGCCTCCACCGCCAAATGGCGGCCGGGTTCCCCCTCCCCCTTAACCGAGACCCCCCCCCCTCAGCACCCCCAAACCCCCCCCCCAGAGCCCCCCCGGGCCTTCCTCCCCCCCTCTCCTCCCTCAGGGCTCACGGGAAATGGAGTCCGCGACTCTGAGGGGGAAACACCGGCAAATGGCGGCGGCAGCGCGCGCGCCCGCCCCGCTCTCGCGAGAGCTCAATTCCACTCAATGGGCGATCTCGCGAGATCTCGCACTCCGCCTTCCCCCCTGCCCTCGGCTCCTCCCGCCTTTCGCCTTTCCCGCCCCTCTTTACCCGCCCCCCCCTCAAATCTCGCGGGAGCTCCAATTGCAACGAGCGGGGATCTCGCGAGATCAAGCTCCCAACCCCCCAGCGCGAAGCTCCGCCTTTCAGCCCTCCCGCCATGAAAAATCTCGCGAGATCTCCCATTCAGGTGCATCGGGATCTCGCGAGATTCCATTTCTTTTTTTTCCCCCCCACGCCCTCCTCCTTCCCGCCCTCCCGCCACGCCAATTGTCGCGAGATCTCCCATTCAGTCGTACTGCGATGTCGCGAGACCTCTCTCCGCCTTCCCCTTTTCACGCTCTCCCCTCACGCAAAGTCTCGCGAGAGCGCGGCGCGTTTGAATGGGGCGCTCTCGCGAGACTTCGGCCCGCCCCATCCCTTTCTCGCCCTCTCCACTCTCTAATCCGTCCCTACCAAGACGCGAACTCTCGCGAGATTGTGACGCTTTCCTACGGGCGCCATGGCTGTGTTTTAGCCCCCGCCTTCCTCCATCCCTCTCACTTCCTTCAGGCCTTCCTCCGCCCCCCTCACCGCCCTCCCGCCACACGACATCTCGCGAGATTGTACCGCTTCTCGGCCGGCTCTCTCGCGAGATTTGAACGCCCCCACAACCTGAGGCTTTTCTCTCAATCCCGCCTCCTTCTCGCGCTGTATGGAAGTCTCGCGAGGTTGCCGTCCGCATCAATGGGGGTTCTCGCGAGATTTCCCCTCCGCATTTTTCTCCTCCCCACTCCTTCCCGCCGCTCCAAACCTCGCGAGACCGCAGGGCATCCGTGTGGGAACTCTCGCGAGATTTTAAAACCTCCCCCCCCTCCTCCCGCGCCCTCCCGAGTCTCGCGAGATCCTCGAAACTCTCGCGAGATTTTGCTGCTCTCCCACCGTCCCTTTCCCAGATCTCGCGAGATTTAAAGTGACGGGAGGCAGCCAGGTGTGGGCCGCTGTTGACCACGCCCATTTATGGGCGTGGCTTCACCAGAGAAGGCGTGCGCAAGCCGTGACGTCATCCGCTTGTTCTCACTTCCGCTCTGCACCAACGCTTCCGGTGCGGAGGCCGCCATCTTGAACCCACGGCCACGTGGGCCCTTCGCGCGCCGCCATCTTGGCCGGAGGGCGCCGCCATCTTGGCCGTGCCGCGGAGGATGACGGGATTCGCCCCCCCACCCATCCCCCGCTTCCCAAAATTCCCGAGAAACTTTTTTTGGGATTTT
The DNA here is from genome assembly GCF_051311805.1 of Agelaius phoeniceus. NCBI lineage: Eukaryota > Metazoa > Chordata > Aves > Passeriformes > Icteridae > Agelaius > Agelaius phoeniceus. The sequence goes on along the minus strand of NW_027509866.1, from coordinate 10,501,087 downwards.
TGAACTTTTTTTTATCCAAACGGAGCCAAAACGGAGCAGAAACACAAAAAAAAATTCCCATTTTGGCCCCAAAACGCACGCGGGGGGGGGGAGGGGGTCCCAAAGGTCACCTGGGTGCACACCTGGGCTCACCTGGGCACACCTGGGGTCGGCCCAAAGGTCATGGGGGGTCCCTGGGCCTCCCCCATGCCCCAGGTGGCTCCAGGTGAGCCCAGGTGTCCCCGGTTTTGTCTTAAAGAGCACCCAGGTGTGCCCAGGTGTCCCCAGGTGTCCCCAGGTATATTTGGGGTACCCTCAGGTGTGTCCCAGGTACCCCCATGCTGACCTCAGGAGCTCACAGATGTTCCCCAGGTACCCCCAGGTCCATCCCACCTGTGCCCAGGTGTGCCCAGGAGCTGCCAGGTGTATCCCAGGTACCCCCAGGTGTATCCCAGGTGTATCCCAGGTACCCCCAGGTGTGTCCCAGGTACCCCCAGATACCCCCAGGTGTGTCCAGGTCTATCCCAGGTGTGTCCACCTGTACCCCAGCCATGCCCAAGTGCACTCCCAGGTACCCCCAGGTGTGCCCAGGTTCCCCCAGGTGTATCCCAGGTTCCCCCAGGTGTATCCCAGGTGCCCCCAGGTGTGCCCAGGTGCCCCCAGGTGTACCCTGGCCATGCCCAGGTGTGCCCAGGTTCCCCCAGGTGTACCCTGGCCATGCCCAGGTGTACCCAGGTACCCCCAGGTACACCCGGGTGTCTTACAGCTACCCCCAGGAACCCACAGGTGCCCCCAGGTGTGACCCCAAATGTATCCCAGGTGTGCCCTGGCCATACCCAGGCCTGTCCCCAGGTGTGTCCCCAGGTGTGCCCTGGCCATACCCAGGTGCTCCCAGGTACCCCCAGGTGTGACCCCAGGTGTGCCCAGGTGTGCCCTGGCCATACCCTGGTGTCCCCAGGTGTGTCCCCAGGAGCCCCCAGGTGTCCCTAAGGTGTCCCAGGTGTCCCCAGATGCATCCCCAGGTGTCCCCAGGTGTGTCCCCAGGTGCCCCCAGGTGTGTCCCCAGGTGCCCCCAGGTGTGCCCTGGCCATACCCAGGAGCCCCCAGGTGTCCCCGGGTGCCCCCAGGTGTGTCCCCAGGTGCGCCCAGGTGTCCCCAGGTGCGCCCAGGTGTCCCCAGGTGTGCCCAGGTGCATCCCCAGGTGCCCCCAGGTGTGACCCCAGGAGCCCCCAGGTGCGCCCAGGTGCCCCCAGGTGTCCCCAGGCCATGCCCAGGTGTCCCCAGGCCATGCCCAGGTGTCCCCAGGTGTCCCCAGGTGTGCCCAGGTGTGTCCCAGGTGTGTCCCAGGTACATCCCCAGGTGTGCCCAGGTGTGCCCAGGTGTCCCCAGGTGTGTCACAGGAAATAATCCGCCACGGGTTTCTTGGCGGGGATCCCGCGCGTCTCCTGCGGCGCCGCCTCGAAGATGATGAACTCCTTCTGCAGGTGCTCGTCCAGCTCCAAGATGGCCGCCACGTTACCGCACCTGCCCGGGCATTTGCATCTCATTTGCATGGTGTTCGTACCTCATTTGCATCTCGTTAGTTGGGTTTTAGTGAGTTCCCACCTGCCCAGCCCCACCTGGGCACCCCAAACCCAGCCCAGCCCCACCTGACTGACCCAAGCTCCACCCATTTGTGTCTCACCACTCATTTGCATCTCATTTGCATCTCATTTGCATCTCATTTGAATCTCATTAGTCACTTTCAGTGGGGTTTTGCCAAGTTCCCACCTGCCCAGCTCACCTGAACTGCCCCAAGCTCCGCCCCCTTTGCCTCTCACCCCTCGTTTGCATCTAATTTGCATCTCATTAGTCAGTTTCAGTGGGGTTTTAGGGAGTTCCCACCTGCCCGGCTCACCTGGGCACCCCAAACCCACCTGACTGCCCACAGCTCCGCCCCCTCTGCCTCTCACCCCTCATTTGCATCTCATTTGCATCTCATTAGTCAGTTTCAGTGGGGTTTTATAGAGCTCCCACCTGCCCAGCCCCAAGCTCCGCCCCCTTTATGTCACAGCCCTCATTTGCATCTCATTTACATGGTATTTGTACCTCATTTGCATGTCACTATTTGGTTTTTTAGCAAATTCTCACCTGCCCAGCTCACCTGGGCATCCCAAACCCAGCCCAGCCCCACCTGACTGCCATGAGCTCCACCCCTTTTGATTCTCAGCCCTCATTTGCATCTCATTTGCATGGTGTTCGTACCTCATTTGCATCTCCTTAGTTCCATTTTAGCCAGTTCCCACCTGCCCAGCCCCACCTGGGCACCCCAAACCCAGCCCAGCCCCACCTGACAGCCTCGAGCTCCGCCCTCTTTGTGTCTCACCCCTCGTTTGCATCTCATTTGCATGGTGTCTGTACCTCATTTGCATCTCGTTAGTTGGGTTTTAGCGAGTTCCCACCTGCCCGGCTCACCTGGGCACCCCAAACCCACCTGACCGCCCGCAGCTCCGCCCATTTGTGTCTCACCCCTCATTTGCATCTCATTTGCATGGTGTTTGTACCTCATTTGCATCTCATTACTTGGGTTTTAGCAAGCTCCCACCTGCCCAGCTCACCTGAACTGCCCCGAGCTCCACCCCCTTTAAATGTCACCCCTCATTTGCATCTCATTTGCATCTCATTAGTCGGTTTCAGTGGGGTTTTATCCAGTTCCCACCTGCCCCGCCCCACCTGGGCACCCCAAACCCAGCCCAGCCCCAAGCTCCGCCCCCTTTGTGTCTCACCCCTCATTTACATCTCATTTGCATCTCATTTACTTGGTGTGGGTACCTAATTTGCATCTATTGGGGTTTTTTTAGCGATTTATCACCTGCCCAGCCCCACCTGACTGCCCCAAGCTCCGCCCCCTTTGATTCTCACCCCTCATTTGCATCTCATTTGCATCTCATTTGCTGCTTCCAGCAGGGTTTTCTAGCACATTCTCACCTGTCTCACTCACCTGGAGCCCAGGCCACCCCCAGCCCGACCCCTCCCACACCCAGCCCTCATTTGCATCTCATTTGCGTAGAATGTTGTCTCATTTGCATAGAGTCTCGTCTCATTTGCATACTCAGGGATGGATTCCTGCTCACCTGAACCACAGGTAGAGCCCAAACCCACCTGTGCCTCATTAAAGCGAGTGTAATTGGCATATGAATAGCACCTCATTAGCATCTCATTAGCATACCAATAGCAGGAATTGGGCCCCATTTCCACACTCTCATCCATCTCCAGAGCCCCTCACCTGGAGCCCATCACTGCCTGTGCAGCTGTGACCAAACCCCACCTGTCCCTCATTGATTCCCCAATTAACGACCGCATAATTCCCCCCTCATTAGCATCTCATTAGCATACCGGTAGCAGTAATTGGGCGCGGACCAGACGGTGAGCACGGTCTCCCCAAAGTGCCACTTGTAGCCCTCCATGACGAGCTGGGGTCCCCCCAACCCCACCTGTCCCTCATTGATTCCCCAATATAATTCCCCCCTCATTAGCATCTCATTAGCATACCGGTAGCAGTAATTGGGCCCCATTTCCACACTCTCATCCATCTCCAGAGCCCCTCATCTGGAGCCCATCACTGCCTGTGCAGGTGTGACCAAACCCCACCTGTCCCTCATTGATTATCAGATATAATTCCCCCCTCATTAGCATCTCATTAGCATACCAATAGCACTAATTAGGCCCCGTTTCCACCTTCCCACTCATGTCCGGACCCCCTCACCTGGAGCCCATCACTGCCTGTGCAGGTGTGACCAAACCCCACCTGTCCCTCATTGATTATCAGATATAATTCCCCCCTCATTAGCATCTCATTAGCATACCGGTAGCAGTAATTGGGCGCTGACCAGACGGTGAGCACGGTCTCCCCAAAGTGCCACTTGTAGCCCTCCATGACGAGCTGGGGTCCCCCCAACCCCACCTGTCCCTCATTGATTACCAGATATAACTCCCCCCTCATTAGCATCTCATTAGCATACCAATCGCAATAATTGGGCCCCATTTCCACCTTTCTACCCCTGTCCAGTGCCCCTCACCTGGAGCCCATCACTGCCTCTGCAGGTGTGACCAAACCCCACCCGTCCCTCATACAACAGCCACATAACAACCGCATAATAAACACCTCATTAGCATCTCATTAGCATACCAACAGCACTAATTGGGCCCCATTTTCACACTCTCATCCATCTCCAGAGCCCCTCACCTGGAGCCCATCACTGCCTGTGCAGGTGTGACCAAACCCCACCTGTCCCTCATTGATTCCCCAATTAACGACCGCATATTTCCCCCCTCATTAGCATCTCATTAGCATACCAATAGCAGTAATTAGGCACAATTTTCACCTTTCTACCTCTGTCTGGACACCCTCACCTGGAGCCCATCAGTGCCTGTGCAGGTGTGACCAACCCCATTGTATCTTACAGAACCACCACATAATAACCGCATAATAAACACCTAATTAGCATCTCATTAGCATACCAATAGCAGGAATTAGGCACTATTTCCACCTTTCTACCTCATGTCTGGACCCCCTCACCAGGAGCCCATCACTGCCTGTACAGGTGTGACCAAACCCCATTGTATCTTACAGAACCACCACATAATAACCGCATATTTCCCCCCTCATTAGCATCTCATTAGCATACCGGTAGCAGTAATTGGGCGCTGACCAGACGGTGAGCACGGTCTCCCCGAAGTGCCACTTGTAGCCCTCCATGACGAGCTGGGGTCCCCCCAACCCCACCTGTCCCTCATTGATTACCAGATATAATTCCCCCCTCATTAGCATCTCATTAGCATACCGGTAGCACTAATTGGGCACTATTTTCACCTTTCTACCTCTGTCTGGACACCCTCACCTGGAGCCCATCACTGCCTGTGCAGGTGTGACCAAACCCCACCTGTACCAAATACAACACCCACATAACAACCGCATATTTCCCCCCTCCTTAGCATCTCATTAGCATACCAATAGCAGTAATTAGGCACTATTTCCACCCTCCCATCCATCTCCAGAGCCCCTCACCTGGAGCCCATCACTGCCTGTGCAGGTGTGACCAACCCCATTGTATCTTACAGAACCACCACATAACAACCGCATAATTAACGGCTAATTAGCATCTCATTAGCATACCAATCGCAGTAATTCTGCACTATTTCCACCTTTCTACCTCTGTCCGGACCCCGTCACCTGGAGCCCATCACTGCCTGTGCAGGTGTGACCAAACCCCACCTGTCCCTCATACCACAGCCACATAACAACCGCATATTTCCCCCCTCATTAGCATCTCATTAGCATACCGGTAGCAGTAATTGGGCGCGGACCAGACGGTGAGCACGGTCTCCCCAAAGTGCCACTTGTAGCCCTCCATGACGAGCTGGGGTCCCCCCAACCCCACCTGTGCCCCAGGTAACCCCCAGGTAACCCCGACTCAATCACCCCCGATTAACGCTTCATTAGCATCTCATTAGCATACCAATAGCACTATTTGGGCACTATCTTCACCTTTCTAGCTCTGTCTGGACCCCCTCACCTGGAGCCCATCACTGCCTGTGCAGGTGTGACCAAACCCCACCTCTCCTTAAGGCAACCCCCAATTATTTAACGCTTCGTTATCACCTCATTAGCATCTCATTAGCATACCAATAGCACTAATTAGGCACTATTTCCACCTTTCTACCTCTGTCCAGAGCCCCTCACCTGGAGCCCATCACTGCCTCTGCAGGTGTGACCAAACCCCACCTGTACCTCATACAACAGCCACATAACAACCGCATAATAAACACCTCATTAGCATTTCATTAGCATACCAATAGCACTAATTAGGCACTATTTTCACACTCTCATCCATCTCCAGAGCCCCTCACCTGGAGCCCATCACTGCCTGTGCAGGTGTGACCAAACCCCACCTGTCCCTCATTGATTCCCCAATTAACGACCGCATATTTCCCCCCTCATTAGCATCTCATTAGCATACCGGTAGCAGTAATTGGGCGCGGACCAGACGGTGAGCACGGTCCCGCCAACCCCACCTGTGCCCCAGGTAACCCCCAGGTAACCCCGACTCAATCACCCCTGATGAACGCTTCATTAGCATCTCATTAGCATACCAATAGCACTATTTGGGCACTATTTTCACCTTTCTAGCTCTGTCTGGACCCCCTCACCTGGAGTCCATCACTGCCTGTGCAGGTGTGACCAAACCCCACCTGTCCCTCAGTGATTCCCCAATATAATTCCCCCCTCATTAGCATCTCATTAGCATACCAATAGCAGTAATTCTGCACTATTTTCACACTCTCATCCATCTCCAGAGCCCCTCACCTGGAGCCCATCAGTGACTGTGCAGCTGTGACCAAACCCCACCTGTCCCTCATTGATTCCCCAATTAACAACCGCATATTTCCCCCCCTCATTAGCATCTCATTAGCATACCGGTAGCAGTAATTGGGCGCAGACCAGACGGTGAGCACGGTCTCCCCAAAGTGCCACTTGTAGCCCTCCATGACGAGCTGGGGTCCCGCCAACCCCACCTGTCCCCCAGGTAACCCCCAGGTAACCCCGACACAATCACCCCCGATTAACGCTTCATTAGCATCTCATTAGCATACCAATAGCACTAATTAGGCACTATTTTCACACTCTCATCCATCTCCAGAGCCCCTCACCTGGAGCCCATCACTGCCTGTGCAGGTGTGACCAAACCCCACCCGTCCCTCATTGATTCCCCAATTAACGACCGCATATTTCCCCCCTCATTAGCATCTCATTAGCATACCAACAGCAGGAATTGGGCCCCATTTCCACACTCTCATCCATCTCCAGAGCCCCTCACCTGGAGCCCATCACTGCCTGTGCAGGTGTGACCAAACCCCATTGTATCTTACAGAACCACCACATAACAACCGCATAATAAACACCTAATTAGCATCTCATTAGCATACCGGTAGCAGTAATTGGGCGCGGACCAGACGGTGAGCACGGTCTCCCCAAAGTGCCACTTGTAGCCCTCCATGACGAGCTGGGGTCCCCCCAACCCCACCTGTCCCTCATTGATTACCAGATATAACTCCCCCCTCATTAGCATCTCATTAGCATACCAATCGCAGGAATTAGGCACAATTTTCACCTTTCTACCTCTGTCGGACTCCCTCACCTGGAGCCCATCACTGCCTGTGCAGGTGTGACCAAACCCCACCTGTCCCTCATACCACAGCCACATAACAACCGCATAATAAACACCTCATTAGCATCTCATTAGCATACCAATAGCAGGAATTGGGCGCTATTTTCACACTCCCATCCATCTCCAGACCCCTCACCTGGAGCCCATCACTGCCTGTGCAGGTGTGACCAAACCCCATTGTACCTTACAGAACCACCGCGAAACAAACGCATAATAACAAGCTAATTAGCATCTCATTAGCATACCAATCGCAGTAATTCTGCACTATTTCCACCTTTCTACCTCTGTCCAGAGCCCCTCACCTGGAGCCCATCACTGCCTGTGCAGGTGTGACCAAACCCCATTGTATCTTACAGAACCACCACATAATAACTGCATAATTCCCCTCTCATTAGCATCTCATTAGCATACCAATAGCAGGAATTAGGCACTATTTCCACCTTTCTACCTCATGTCTGGACCCCCTCACCAGGAGCCCATCACTGCCTGTGGAGGTGTGACCAAACCCCACCTCTCCTTAAGGCAACCCCCAATTATTTAACGCTTCAATATCACCTAATTAGCATCTCATTAGCATACCGGTAGCAGTAATTGGGCGCGGACCAGACGGTGAGCACGGTCTCCCCGAAGTGCCACTTGTAGCCCTCCATGACGAGCTGGTGGGCGCGGCAGATCATGGAGACCTCGTTGGCCGCGTTGAACTGCGCCACCACGTCCGAGCCGAACAGGTAACCCGCGCCCCGCGGCGACACGCCCCAGCCGGTGGTGTCTGACACGCCAGGGACACGCCAAGGACACGTCAGGGACACGGGGGGGACGGGGGGGAGGAGAAAGACAAAAAAAACCCCGAAAAAATCGGGAAAAATTTGGGGTTTTTAGGTCAAAATTGGAAGGAATTTGGGTTATTTTGGTCAAAAATATTGAATTTTTTACCTGAGGACAGGTGAGGGACAATGGGGACGGGGGAGGGACAAGGGGACAGGGGAGGGACAATGGCAGGGACAGGTGACATAAAAAATACCCAAAAAATGCAAAAAAAACCCCCAAAATTGCAAAAAATTTGGGGTTTTTAGGCCAAAATTGGAAGGAATTTGGGTTATTCCCATTGGAAATTCCTTTAAGGTTTTACCTGAGGGACAGGGGACAGGTGAGGGACAATGGCAGGGACAGGTGAGGGACAATGTCAGGGACACGTGAGGGACATCTGACAGAAGAAATACCCAAAAAAACCCCAAAAAAATGCAAAAAAACCCCAAAAAAGTCGCGAAAAATTTGGGGTTTTTAGGCCAAAATTGGAAGAAATTTGGGTTATTTTGGTCAAAAACATCAAAGGTTTTACCTGAGGACAGGTGAGGGACAATGGGGACAGGGGAGGGACAATGCCAAGGACACGTCAGGGACACGGGGGGGACGGGGGGGAGGAGAAAGACAAAAAAAACCCCGAAAAAATCGGGAAAAATTTGGGGTTTTTAGGTCAGAAATGAAGGAATTTGGGTTATTTGGGACAAAAATATCAAAGGTTTTACCTGAGGACAGGTGAGGGACAATGGGGACAGGGGAGGGACAATGGCAGGGACACGGGAGGGACAGGGGAGAGAAGAAATAACCCAAAAAAACCCCAAAAAAACCCCCCAAAAAATCCAAAATATCGCAAAAAATTTGGTGTTTTTAGGCCAAAATTGGAAGGAATTTGGGTTTTTCCCATTGGAAATTCCTTTAAGGGTTTACCTGAGGGACAGGGGACAGGTGAGGGACAGGTGAGGGACAGGGGGACAAGGGGACAAGGGACAGGGGAGGGACACGGGAGGGACGGGGGGGAGGAGAAAGACAAAAAAAACCCCGAAAAAATCGGGAAAAATTTGGGGTTTTTAGGTCAGAATTGGAAAAATTTGGGTTATTTTGGTCAAAAATATTGAATTTTTTACCTGAAGACAGGTGAGGGACAGGGGACATAGGAGAGAAAATGTCAGGAACAGGGGAGATTCAAAAATACCCAAAAAAACCACCAAAAACCCCCCAAAAAAATGAAAAAAAAACCCCAAAAAATTGCAAAAAATTTGGGGTTTTTAAGCGCAAAATTGGAAAAATTAGGGTTATTTTGCTCCAAAACATCGAATTTTTTACCTGAGGACAGGTGAGGACAGGGGACAGGTGAGGGACAAGGGGAGAAGGGACAGGTCAGGGACACGTCAGGGACACGGGAGGGACACAGGAGAGGAGAAAGCCAAAAAAAACCCCGAAAAAATTGCAAAAAATTTGGGGTTTTTAGCCCAAAATTGGAAGGAATTTGGGTTATTCCCATTAGAAATTCCTTTAAGGGTTTACCTGAGGGACAGGGGACAGGGGACAGGGGAGGGACAAGGGACATAAAAAATACCCCAAAAAATGCAAAAAAACCCCAAAAAAAAGCAAAAAAAATACAAAAAATTGCAAAAAATTTGGGATTTTTAGGCCAAAATTGGAAGAAATTTGGGTTATTTTGGTCAAAAATATCAAAGGTTTTACCTGAGGACAGGTGAGGGACAATGGGGACAGGTGAGGGACAATGTCAGGGACACGTGAGGGACAGGTAACATAAAAAATACCCCAAAAGTAACCAAAAAACCCCCAAAAAATGCAAAAAAACCCCAAAAAATAGCAAGAAATTTGGGGGTTTTAGGCCAAAATTTGAAGGAATTTGGGTGATTCCCATTGGAAATTCCTTTAAGGTTTTACCTGAGGACAGGTGAGGGACAGGGGACAGGGGAGGGACAATGTCAGGGACAGGTGAGGTTAAAAAATACCCAAAAAAAGGCAAAAAAAACCCCCAAAAAATGCAAAAAAACCCTAAAAAATCGCAAAAAATTTGGGGTTTTTAGGCCAAAATTGGAAGAAATTTGGGTTATTTTGCTCCAAAACATGGAATTTTTTACCTGAGGACAGGTGAGGGACAATGGGGACGGGGGAGGGACAATGTCAGGGACACGTGAGGGACAGGGGAGATGAGAAAGCCAAAAAAACCCCAAAAAAATGTAAAAAAACCCCAAAAAAAGGCAAAAAACCCCAAAAAAATCGCAAAAAATTTGGGGTTTTTAGGCCAAAATTGAAAGGAATTTGGGTTATTTGGCTCAAAAATATCGAATTTTTTACCTGAGGACAGGTGAGGGACAGGTGACACATGAGGGACACATGAGGGACAGGTGAGAGAAGAAAAACCCCAAAAAAATGCAAAAAAAACCCAAAAAAATCGCAAAAAATTTGGGGTTTTTAGGCCAAAATTGGAAGAAATTTGGGTTATTTTTCCCCAAAATATCAAAAGGTTTTACCTGAGGACAGGTGAGGGACAGGTGACAGGGGACACATGAGGGACAGGGGACAAAAAATACCCAAAAAAATGCAAAAAACCCCCAAAAAAAGCAAAAAACCCCCAAAAAATTGCAAAAAATTTGGGGTTTTTAGGCCATAATTGGAAGAAATTTGGGTTATTCCCATTGGAAATTCCTTTAAGGTTTTACCTGAGGACAGGTGAGGGACAGGTGACAAAAAAATACCCAAAAAAATGCAAAAAAAACCCCAAAAAAATGCAAAAAAACCCCAAAAAATCGCACAAAATTTGGGGTTTTTAGGCCATAATTGGAAGAAATTTGGGTTTTTCCCATTGGAAATTCCTTTAAGGTTTTACCTGAGGACAGGTGAGGGACAGGGGACAGGGGAGGGACAATGTCAGGGACAGGTGAGATGAAAAAATACCCAAAAAAATGCAAAAAAACCCCCAAAAAATGCAAAAAAAACCCAAAAATCAGAAAAAAAATTGGGGTTTTTAGGCCAAAATTGGAAGGAATTTGGGTTATTTTGGTCAAAAATATCAAAGGTTTTACCTGAGGACAGGTGAGGGACAGGTGACAAAAAATACCCAAAAAAATGCAAAAAAACCCCAAAAAAAGGCAAAAAACCCCAAAATAATCGCAAAAAATTTGGGGTTTTTAGGCCAAAATTGAAAGGAATTTGGGTTATTTGGCTCAAAAATATCGAATTTTTTACCTGAGGACAGGTGAGGGACAGGTGACACATGAGGGACACATGAGGGACAGGTGAGAGAAGAAAAACCCCAAAAAAATGCAAAAAAAACCCAAAAAAATCGCAAAAAATTTGGGGTTTTTAGGCCAAAATTGGAAGAAATTTGGGTTATTTTTCCCCAAAATATCAAAAGGTTTTACCTGAGGACAGGTGAGGGACAGGTGACAGGGGACACATGAGGGACAGGGGACAAAAAATACCCAAAAAAATGCAAAAAACCCCCAAAAAAAGCAAAAAACCCCCAAAAAATTGCAAAAAATTTGGGGTTTTTAGGCCAAAATTGGAAGGAATTTGGGTTATTCCCATTGGAAATTCCTTTAAGGGTTTACCTGAGGGACAGGGGACAGGGGACACAAAAAATACCCAAAAAATGAAAAAAAACCCCAAAAAAATGTAAAAAAACCCCCAAAAATTGCAAAAAAATTGGGGTTTTTAGGCCAAAATTGGAAGAAATTTGGGTTATTTTGCTCAAAAATATGGAATTTTTTACCTGAGGACAGGTGAGGGACAGGGGACATAAAAAATACCCAAAAAAATGCAAAAAAAACCCCAAAAAAATGCAAAAAAAATCCAAAAAAATGCAAAAAATTGGGGTTTTTTAGGCCAAAATTGGAAGGAATTTGGGTTATTTTGGTCAAAAATATTGAATTTTTTACCTGAGGACAGGTGAGGGACAGGTGACAAAAAATACCCAAAAAAATGCAAAAAAACCCCAAAAAATGCAAAAAAAAACTAAAAAAAATTGCAAAAAATTTGGGATTTTAGGCCAAAATTGGAAGAAATTTGGGTTATTTTGGTCAAAAATATCAAAGGTTTTACCTGAGGACAGGTGAGGGACAGGTGACAAAAAATACCCAAAAAAATGCAAAAAAACCCCAAAAAAATGCAAAAAAACCCCAAAAAAATGTAAAAAAAACCCCAAAAAAATCGCACAAAATTTGGAGTTTTAGGCCAAAATTGGAAGAAATTTGGGTTATTTTAGTGAAAAATATGGAATTTTTTACCTGAGGGCAGGTGAGGGACAGGGGACAAAAAATACCCCAAAAAAATGCAAAAAAACCCCAAAAAAATCGTAAAAAATTTGGGGTTTTTAGGCCAAAATTGGAAGGAATTTGGGTTATTTTGGTCAAAAACATCGAATTTTTTACCTGAGGACAGGTGACAAAAAATACCCAAAAAAATGCAAAAAAACCCCAAAAAAATGCAAAAAAACCCCAAAAAATTGCAAAAAAATTCCAAAGAAGGGCAAAAAACCCCAAGATTTTCTCCCAAAATTCACGAAATTGGCCCCAAAAAATTCACTTAAAAATTCACTGAATTGGTCCCAGTGAGGGACACCAAAAACCCCAAAAAAATCCTAAAAAAATCCCCAAAATTTGGAAGATTTTACCCCAAAATTCATTAAATTGACCCCAAAAATCAGGGAAAAATTGAGGGAATTTTTAAGTGAATTTTGCTGATTTTTGGGATCAATTTCATGAATTTTGGGGTAAAATTTTCACAATTTTGGGGATTTTTTTTAGGATTTTTTGGGGGTTTTTGGTGTCCCTCACTGTGACCAATTCAGTGAATTTTGGGGTAAAATCTTTGGGATTTTGGGGATTTTATTTGGGATTTTTTGGGGTTTTTGGTGTCCCTCACTGGGATCCATTTTGTGAATTTTTGGGTGAATTTCTGAGATTTTTGGGGTAAAATCTTCCAAATTTTGGGGATTTTTTTTTAGGATTTTTTTAGGGATTTTTGGTGTCCCTCACTGTGACCAATCCAGTGAATTTTGGGGTAAAATCTTTGGGATTTTTGGGGATTTTTTTAGGATTTTTTTGGGGTTTTTGGTGTCCCTCACTGGGATCAATTCAGTGAATTTTTGGGTGAATTTTTGGCATTTTGGGGGTAAAATCTTCCAAATTTTGAGGATTTTATTTGGGATTTTTTGGGGTTTTTTTGTCTCCCTCACTGGGATCAATTCAGTGAATTTTTGGGTGAATTTCTGGGATTTTTGGGGTAAAATCTTTGGGATTTTGGGGATTTTTTTTGGATTTTTTAGGATTTTTGGTGTCTCTCACTGGGATCCATTCAGTGAATTTTTAAGTGAATTTTGCTGATTTTTGGGGTCAATTTAATGAATTTTGGGGTAAAATCTTGGGGATTTTGGAGTAAAATCCTCAGGATTCTTGGGTAAAATCTTCGGGATTTTGGGTTAAAATCTTTGGGATTTTGGGGATTTTTTTAGGATTTTTTTGGAGTTTTTGGTGTCCCTCACTGGCATCAATTCAGTGAATTTTTGGGTGAATTTCTGAGATTTTTGGGGTAAAATCTTCCAAATTTTGGGGAATTATTTGGGATTTTTTTGGGGTTTTTAGTGTCCCTCACTGTGACCAATTCAGTGAATTTTGGGGTAAAATCTTTGGGATTTTGGGGATTTTTTTCGGATTTTTTGGGGATTTTGGTGTCCCTCCCTGGGATGAATTCAGTGAATTTTGGGGTGAAATATTTGGGATTTTTGGGGTAAAATCTTTGGGATTTTGGGGATTTTTTTTAGGATTTTTTGGGGGTTTCTGGTGTCCCTCACTGGGACCAATTCAATGAAGTTTTAAGTGAATTTTGCTGATTTTTGGGGTCAATTTAATGAATTTTGGGTAAAATCTTTGGGATTTTGGGGTAAAATCTTTGGGATTTAGGGATTTTTTTAGGATTTTTTTGGGGTTTTTGATGTCCCTCACCTGTCCCTCACTGGGACCAATTCAGTGAATTTTGGGGTAAAATCTTTGGGATTTTGTGGTAAAATCTTCCAAATTTTGGGGATTTTTTTTAGGATTTTTTGGGGTTTTTGGTGTCCCTCACTGTGACCAACTCAGTGAATTTTTGGGTGAATTTCGCTGATTTTTGGGGCCAATTTAATGAATTTTGGAGTAAAATCTTCGGGATTTTGGGGTAAAATCTTTGGGATTTTTGGGGTAAAATCTTCACAATTTTGGGGATTTTTTTAGGATTTTTTGGGGGTTTTTGGTGTCCCTCACTGTGAATAATTCAAGGATTTTTTGAGTAGATTCAGGAAACTTTTGGGGTCAATTCAGTGAATTTTGGGGTAAAATCTTTGGGATTTTGGGGTTTTTTTTAGGATTTTTTGGGGTTTTTTGTGTCCTTCACTCTGAATAATTCAGTGAATTTTTAAGTGAATTTTGCTGATTTTTGGGGCCAATTTAATGAATTTTGGAGTAAAATCTTTGGGATTTTCGGGTAAAATCTTTGGGATTTTTGGGGTAAAATCTTCACAATTTTGGAATTTTTTTAGAATTTTTTTGGGGTTTTTTGTGTCCTTCACTCTGAATAATTCAGTGAATTTTAAGTGAATTTTGCTGATTTTTGGGGCCAATTCAGTGAATTTTGGGGTAAAATCTTGGGATTTTTTTAGGATTTTTTAGGATTTTTTTAGATCCCTCTCTTTGGGATGTTTTTAGGATTTTTTTAGGATTTTTGATGTCCCTCACTGTGACCAAATCATTGAATTTTTAAGTGAATTTTTGGGGTCAATTTAATGAATTTTGGGGTAAAATCTTTGGGATTTTGGGGTAAAATCTTCACAATTTTAGGGATTTTTTTAGGATTTTTTTTGGGGGTTTTTTGATGTCCCTCACCATGACCAAATCACTGAATTTTTAACCGAATTTTGCTCATTTTCAACGCCAATTTAACAATTTTGGGGTAAAATCTTTGGGATTTTTTTAGGATTTTTTAGGGGTTTCTGGTGTCCCTCACTGTGACCAATTCAGTGAATTTTTGAGTGAATTTCGCTGATTTTTGGGGTCAATTCAGTGAATTTTGAGGTAAAATCTTTGGGATTTTTTTAGGATTTTTTTGGGGTTTTTGGTGTCCCTCACTGTGACCAATTCAGGGAATTTTTGGGTGAATTTCGCTGATTTTTTGAGCCAATTTAATGAATTTTGGGGTAAAATCTTTGGCATTTTTTTAGGAATTTTAGGGTTTTTTTAGATCCCTCTCTTTTGGTTCTTTTTAGGATTTTTTGGGGTTTTTGGTCTCCCTCACCATGACCAAATAATTGAATTTTTAACCGAATTTTGCTGATTTTTGGGGTCAATTCAGTGAATTTTGGGGTAAAATCTTCGGGATTTTTGGGGTAAAATCTTCACAATTTTGGGATTTTTTTTAGAATTTTTTTGGGGGTTTTTTTGATGTCCCTCACTGTGACCAAATCACTGAATTTTTAAGTGAATTTCGCTGATTTTTGGGTCAATTTAATGAATTTTGATGTAAAATATTCGGGATTTTGGGGTAAAATCTTCACAATTTTAGGGATTTTTTTAGGATTTTTTTGGGGTTTGTGGTGTCCCTCACCTGTCCCTCACTGGGACCAATTCAGTGAATTTTGGGGTAAAATCTTTGGGATTTTGGGGTAAAATCTTCCAAATTTTGGGGATTTTTTTAGGATTTTTTTGGGGTTTTTGGTGTCTGTCACCTGTCCCTCACTGTGATCAATTCAGTGAATTTTTGGGTGAATTTTGCTGATTTTTGGGGCCAATTCAGTGAATTTTAGGGTAAAATCTTTGGCATTTTTTTAGGAATTTTAGGGGTTTTTTTAGATCCCTCTCTTTTGGTTCTTTTTAGGATTTTTTGGGGTTTTCGTGTCCCTCACCGTGACGAATTCAGTGAATTTTTGGGTGAATTTCGCTGATTTTTAGGGTCAATTTAATGAATTTTGGAGTAAAATCTTCGGGATTTTGGGGTAAAATCTTTGGGATTTTGGGTAAAATCTTTGGGATTTTGGGAATTTTTTTAGAATTTTTTTGGGGTTTTTTGTGTCCTTCACTCTGAATAATTCAGTGAATTTTTAAGTGAATTTTGCTGATTTTTGGGGCCAATTCAGTGAATTTTGGGGTAAAATCTTGGGATTTTTTTAGGATTTTTTAAGATTTTTTTAGATCCCTGTCCTTGGGATGTTTTTAGGATTTTTTGGGGTTTTTGCTGTCCCTCACTGTGACCAATTCATTGAATTTTTAAGTGAATTTTTGGGGTCAATTTAATGAATTTTGGGCTAAAATCTTCGGGATTTTTGGGGTAAAATCTTCACAATTTTGGGAATTTTTTTAGAATTTTTTTGGGGTTTTTGGCGTCCCTCACCTGTCCCTCACTGGGATCAATTCAGTGAATTTTAGGGTAAAATCTTTGGAATTTTGGGGTAAAATCTTTGGGATTTTGGGGTAAAATCTTCCAAATTTTGGGGATTTTTTTAGGATTTTTTTGGGGTTTTTGGTGTCTGTCACCTGTCCCTCACAGTGACCAATTCAGTGAATTCTGGAGTAAAATCTTCCAAATTTTGGGGTAAAATCTTTGGGATTTTTGGGGTAAAATCTTCACAATTTTGGGAATTTTTTTAGAATTTTTTTGGGATTTTTGATGTCCCTCACCATGACCAAATCACTGAATTTTTAACCGAATTTTCCTCATTTTCGACACCAATTTCCCGCATTTTACCCTAAAACCTCGGGGTTTTTTTCCATTCCCTCGGGGTTTTTTGCCCCTGCCCGGTCCCCCCAGGTGTCCCCAGGTGTCCCCAGGTGTCCCCAGGTGTCCCCAGGTGTCCCCAGGTACCTTCAGGGTCCGACCAGAGCAGGTCACACATGGGGCCGTCGTGTGGCACCTCCTGCTTGCGGTCGATGGTGCGGATCTGGTCCAGGGTCTGGATGGACGGCGAGAGGCCCCCGTGGACGCAGAAAATCTGAAAATTTGGGGCATTTTGGGTCATTTTAGGGCATTTTGGGACATTTGGGGTCATTGGGATATTTGGGGTATTTGGGGTCATTGGGGTATTTGGGGTATTTAAAATATTTGGGGGATTTGGGGTCAATGGGGATGGATGGGGAGAGGCCCCCGTGGACGCAGAAAATCTGAAAATTTGGGGCATTTTGGGTCACTTTAGGGCATTTTGGCACATTTGGGATTTTTGGGGTGTCCCCAGGTGTCCCCAGGTGTCCCCAGAACCCCCAATTTTCACTGATTTTCCCCCCAATTTTCACTGTTTTTTCCCCCCAGGTGTATCCCCAGGTGTGTCCCCATCCCCAGCTGTGTCCCCACCCCCAGGTGTCCCCAGGTGTCCCTAAAACCCCAATTTTCACCGATTTCCCCCCAATTTTCACTGATTTTCCCCCCCAGGTGTCCCCAGGTGTCCCCATCCTCAGCTGTGTCCCCCAAGGTGTCCCCCCAGGTGTGTCCCTGCCCCCAGGTGTCCCTAAACCCCCAATTTTCACCAATTTCCCCCCAATTTTCACCATTTTTCCCCCCCAGCCGTGTCCCCAGGTGTCCTCAGGTGTGTCCCTGTCCCCAGGTGTCCCTAAACCCCCCAATTTTCACCCCAATTTTCACCCAATTTTCACCCTTTTTCCCCTCAGGTGTCCCCAGCCCTGTCCCCAGGTGTCCCCAGGTGTCCCTAAAACCCCCCAGTTTTCACCCATTTCCCCCCAATTTTCACCAATTTCCCCCCAATTTTCACCAATTTCCCCCCCAGGTGTATCCCCAGGTGTGCCCAAAGTCCCCAATTTTCACTGATTTCCCCCCAATTTTCACCATTTTTCCCCCCAGGTTTGTCCCCAGGTGTCCCCAGCCGTGTCCCCAGGTGTCCCCAGGTGTGATGTCCCTAAACCCCCAATTTTCCCCGATTTCCCCCCAATTTTCACCCATTTTCCCCCAATTTTCCCCATTTTTCCCCCCAGCCGTGTCCCCAGGTGTCCCCAGGTGTGTCCCCAACCCCAGCTGTGTCCCCCAAGGTGCCCCAGGTGTGTCCCCCCAGGTGTCCCCGGGGGTGTCCCCAGGTGTGTCCCTGGGTGTGTCCCCAGGTGTCCCCAACCCCCAATTTTCACCAATTTCCCCCCAATTTTCCCCATTTTCCCCCCCAGCCGTATCCCCAGGTGTGTCCCCAGGTGTGTCCCCGCCCCCCCCAGGTGTGTCCCCTGTCCCCAGGTGTGTCACCTTGCCGTCGATGATGGCCGACAGGCTCAGGTAGTCGAAGATCTCGGTGCAGTAGCGCCACACGGTGACCGAGCCGTACTTGCGCAGGCACTCGTCGTAGAAACCGTAAACCTGCGTGATCTGCCGGGACTCGTGATTGCCTCTGATGAGGGTGATCCGGTCTGGGTACCTCACCTGGGGACAGGTAACACACCTGGGTCATGTATGACACACCTATGGTATGTGTGACACACCTGTGCCATGTACAGCACAGGTACAGCAACACCTGCGTGATCTGCCGGGACTCGTGGTTACCCCTGATCAGCGTGATCCGGTCTGGGTACCTCACCTGGGCACAGGTGACACACCTGAGTTACCTACAACACACCTGAGACATGTATGACACACCTGTACCAGGTATAACCTATGCATGGCATCACCTGTGCCACACCTGCGTGATCTGATGGGACTCGTGGTTACCTCTGATCAGCGTGATCCGGTCTGGGTACCTCACCTGGGGACAGGTGACACACCTGAGTCAGGTACAGCATCACCTGTGTCATGTATGACACACCTGTGCTGTGTATAACACACCTGTGCCAGGTATAACCTATCTATGGCATCACCTGTGTGATCTGACGCGACTCGTGATTGCCCCTGATCAGCGTGATCCGGTCTGGGTACCTCACCTGGGCAGGTACAGCACACCTGAGTCAGGTATGACACACCTGGGACATGTGTGACACACCTATGGTATCACCTGTGCCACCTGTGCCACACCTGTGCCACACCTGCGTGATCTGCCGGGACTCGTGGTTACCCCTGATCAGCGTGATCCAGTCTGGGTACCTCACCTGGGCACAGGTGACACACCTGAGTCATGTATAACACACCTGAGTCATGTATGGACACACCTGAGACATGTATGACACACTATGGCATCACCTGTGCCACCTGTGCCACACCTGTGTGATCTGCCGGGACTCGTGGTTACCTCTGATGAGTGTGATCCGGTCTGGGTACCTCACCTGGACAGGTACAGCACACCTGAGTTACATACAGCACAGGTACAGCATCACCTGAGTCATGTATGACACACCTGTGCCACACCTGCGTGATCTGCCGGGACTCGTGGTTACCTCTGATCAGCGTGATCCGGTCTGGGTACCTCACCTGGACAGGTGACACACCTGGGTCACACCTGGGTCACACCTGAACACACCTGGGCACACCTGGGTACACCTGGGTACACCTGGGTCCCACCTGGGTCCCACCTGGGTCCCACCTGAAAACACCTGGGTCACACCTGGGTCACACCTGGGCACACCTGGGTACACCTGGGTCCCACCTGGGTCACACCTGAGCACACCTGGGTCACACCTGGGTACACCTGGATCACCTGAGCACACCTGAGGTCACCTTCAGCACCAGCAGTAGCAGGGAGGCCTCACACCTGTCCAGGTGTGTCACACCTGTCCCACACCTGTTTGTACCTGTCTGTACCTGTCCCACCTGTCCCTCACCTGTCCAGGTGTGTCACACCTGTCTGTACCTGTCTGTACCTGTCCCACACCTGTCTGTACCTGTCCAGGTGTGTCACACCTGTCTCTACCTGTGCACACCTGCCCAGGTGAGCTCACCTTCAGTGCCAGGAGGAGCAGGAAGGTCTCACACCCATCACACCTGTCCAGGTGTGTCACACCTGTCACACCTGTGTCACACCTGTGTCACACCTGTCACACCTGTGTCACACCTGTCACACCTGTCACACCCATCACACCTGTGTCACACCTGTCACACCCATCACACCTGTGTCACACCTGTGTCACACCTGTGTCTCACCTGTCACACCTGTCACACCTGTGTCACACCTGTCTCACCTGTCACACCTGTGTCACACCTGTCATGTCACACCTGTGTCACACCTGTCACACCTGTCATGTCACACCTGTGTCACACCTGTGTCACACCTGTCACACCTGTGTCACACCTGTGTCACACCTGTCACACCTGTCTCACCTGTGTCACACCTGTCACACCTGTGTCACACCTGTCACACCTGTGTCACACCTGTATCACACCTGTGTCACACCTGTGTCACACCTGTCACACCTGTGTCACACCTGTATCACACCTGTGTCACACCTGTCTCACCTGTGTCACACCTGTCACACCTGTGTCTCACCTGTCACTCCTGTGTCACACCTGTCACACCTGTGTCCCACCTGTGTCCCACCTGTCATGTCACACCTGTGTCACACCTGTCCAGGTGAGCTCACCTTTAATGCCAGCAGCAGCAGGAAGGTCTCCACGCTGTCTGTACCTGTCACACCTGTCACACCTGTGTCACACCTGTGTCACACCTGTGTCTCACCTGTGTCTCACCTGTCACACACCTGTGTCACACCTGTCACACCTGTGTCACACCTGTGTCACACCTGTGTCACACCTGTCACACCTGTGTCACACCTGTATCACACCTGTCCCACACCTGTGTCTCACCTGTGTCACACCTGTGTCTCACCTTTAATGCCAGCAGAAGCAGGAAGGTCTCACACCTGTCACACCTGTCACACCTGTGTCACACCTGTGTCACACCTGTGTCACACCTGTATCACACCAGTCACACCTGTCTCACACCTGTGTCACACCTGTATCCCACCTGTGTCACACCTGTGTCACACCTGTCACAACCTGTCACACCTGTCACACCTGTGTCACACCTGTCACACCTGTCATGTCACACCTCTCACCTTTAATGCCAGCAGCAGCAGAAATGTCTCCACGCTGTCTGTACCTGTCACACCTGTCACACCTGTGTCTCACCTGTGTCACACCTGTGTCACACCTGTCACACCTATCTCACACCTGTGTCACACCTGTCACACCTGTGTCACACCTGTGTCACACCTGTACCTGTCTCACCTTCAGTGCCAGGAGGAGCAGGAAGGTCTCCACGCTGTCCATACCTATCTCAGGTGTATCTCACCTGTGTCACACCTGTGTCACACCTGTCACACCTGTGTCACACCTGTGTCACACCTGTGTCACACCTGTGTCACACCTGTCCCACCTGTGTCTCACCTGTCATGTCACACCTGTGTCACACCTGTCACACCTGTCCAGGTGAGCTCACCTTTAGTGCCAGGAGGAGCAGGAAAGTCTCCACACTGTCTGTACCTGTCACACCTGTGTCACACCTGTCACACCTGTGTCACACCTGTCAC
Source organism: Agelaius phoeniceus (assembly GCF_051311805.1). Classification (NCBI taxonomy): domain Eukaryota; kingdom Metazoa; phylum Chordata; class Aves; order Passeriformes; family Icteridae; genus Agelaius; species Agelaius phoeniceus. The sequence continues at coordinate 10,479,657 of NW_027509866.1, read as the reverse complement.
ACCTGTCTGTACCTGTCACACCTGTCCTCACACCTGTGTCACACCTGTGTCACACCTGTCACACCTGTCACACAACCTGTCCACACCTGTATCTCACCTGTCACACCTGTGTCACACCTGTGTCCCACCTGTGTCTCACCTTCAGTGCCAGCAGAAGCAGAAAGGTCTCCACGCTGTCTGTACCTGTCACACCTGTGTCACACCTGTCACACCTGTCACACCTGTATCTCACCTGTGTCACACCTGTCTCACACTGTGTCTCACCTTTAATGCCAGCAGCAGCAGGAAGGTCTCACACCTGTGTCACACCTGTCACACCTGTCTCACCTGTGTCACACCTGTCACACCTGTGTCACACCTGTCACACCTGTGTCACACCTGTCACACCTGTGTCACACCTGTGTCACACCTGTGTCACACCTGTGTCAAACCTTTAGTGCCAGCAGCAGCAGGAAGGTCTCACACCCATCTCAGGTGTATCTCACCTGTCACACCTGTCACACCTGTGTCACACCTGTCACACCTGTCATGTCACACCTGTGTCACACCTGTGTCACACCTGTCCAGGTGAGCTCACCTTCAATGCCAGCAGAAGCAGAAAGGTCTCCACGTTGTCCATACCTATCCCAGGTGTATCTCACCTGTGTCACACCTGTGTCTCACCTGTGTCTCACCTGTGTCACACCTGTACCTGTCTCACCTTTAGTGCCAGCAGCAGCAGAAATGTCTCCACGCTGTCTGTACCTGTCACACCTGTCTCACCTGTGTCACACCTGTGTCACACCTGTCATGTCACACCTGTGTCACACCTGTACCTGTCTCACCTTTAATGCCAGCAGCAGCAGGAAGGTCTCCACGCTGTCCATACCTATCCCAGGTGTATCTCACCTGTCACACCTGTGTCACCTGTGTCACACCTGTGTCACACCTGTCACACCTGTGTAACACCTGTCCAGGTGAGCTCACCTTTAATGCCAGCAGCAGCAGAAAAGTCTCCACGCTGTAGAAGCCGCGGTCGACGAAGTCGCCCATGAACAGGTAATTGGTCTCTGGGACATCCCGCCCACCTGCGCAGGTGAGACACGGACAGGTCAGGGACAGCTCAGGGACAGGGGAGGGGGGCAAAAAAACACAAAAAAATCGTGAAAAAAACCCCAAAAAAATCCCCAAAAAATCGCGAAAAAATCCCCAAAAAATCCCAAAAGAATCCCAAAACAATCCAAAAAAATCACCAAAAAAATCGCAAAAAAATCTCTGAAAATCACAAAAAAATCACAAAAAAATCACAAAAAAAATCCCCCAAAAAAATCCCCCAAAAAATCCCAAAAAACCTCAAAAAATCCCCCCAAAAAATCCCCCAAAAAATCGCAAAAAATCCCCAAAAATCCCCAAAAAAATCCCAAAAAATCCCCAAAACAATCCCCCAAGAAATCGCAAAAAAATCTCAAAAAATCCCCCAAAAAAATCCCAAAAAATCCCCAAAACAATCCCAAAAAATCCCCCAAAAAATCTCAAAAAAATCCCCCAAAAATCCCAAAAATTCCCAAAAAATCCCCAAAACAATCCCAAAAAATCCCCCCAAAAAATCCCCAAAAAATCTCAAAAAAATACCTAAAAATCCCAAAAAAAAATTGCAAAAAAAATCCCCAAAAATTCCCCAAAAAATCCCCAAAAAATCCCCCAAAAAATCCCCCAAAATCTCAAAAAAATCCCAAAAAATCACAAAAAAAATCGCAAGAAAATCGCAAAAAAATCACAAAAAATCACCAAAAAATTCCAAAAAAATCCCCAAAAAATTCCCAAAAATCCAAAGAAATTGCAAAAAAATCTCAAAAAATCCCAAAAAAATCCCAAAAAAATCCCAAAAATCCCCAAAAAAATCCCCCCCAAAAAAAAATCCCAAAATATCCCAAAAAATCTCCAAAAAATCTCAAAAAATCCAAAAAAAATCCCAAAAGACCCCAAAAAAATTCTAAAAAAATCCCCCAAAAATTCCCAAAAAAAACCCTAAAAAATCCCCCAAAAAATCCCCAAAAAATCTCAAAAAAATCCCCAAAAATCCCCAAAAATCCAAAAAAAATCTCAAAAAATCCCCCAAAAATCCCCCAAAAAATCCCCAAATATTCCCAAAAAATCCCCCAAAAATCCCCCCAAAAATCCCAAAAAAACTCCAAAAAATCCCCCAAAAAAACCCAGAAAATCCCCAAAAATCCCCAAAAAATCGCAAAGAAATCCCAAAAAATCCAAAAGAAATCCCCAAAAAAATCGCAAAAATTCGCAAAAAATCCCTAAAACTCCCCAAAATTCCCAAAAAAAAATCCCCAAAAAATCCCAAAAAAATCGCAAATATCCCCAAACAATCCAAAAAAATCACAAAACAATTGCAAAAAAATCGCAAAAAAATTGCAAAAAAATCCCCAAAAAAATCCCCCCAAAAATTCCCAAAAAAATCCAAAAAAATCCAAAAAAATCCCCCCCAAAAAATCGCAAAAAATCCCCCCAAAAATCTCAAAAAACCCCCAAAAATAAAAAAAATCACCACAAAAAATCCCAAAAAATCCCCAAAAAATCCCAAAAAATCCCCAAAAAATCTCAAAAAAAAATCCAAAAAAAATCCAAAAAAAAAAAAAATCCCCAAAAATCCCCAAAATCCCAAAAATACCCAAAAAAATCCCCAAGATTTGACCCCAAAATTCACAGAACTGACCCCAAAAATCAGCGAAATTCACCCAAAAATTCCCTCAATTGGTCACTCAATGGTCACTCTGTGGTCACTCATTGGTCACTCATTGGTCACTCTGTGGTCACTCATTGGTCACTCATTGGTCACTCATTGGTCACTCTGTGGTCACTCATTGGTCACTCTGTGGTCACTCTGTGATCACTCATTGGTCACTCTCTGGTCACTCATTGGTCACTCTGTGGTCACTCTGTGGTCACTCATTGGTCACTCATTGGTCACTCATTGGTCACTCATTGGTCACTCATTGGTCACTCTGTGGTCACTCATTGGTCACTCTGTGGTCACTCTGTGGTCACTCATTGGTCACTCATTGGTCACTCATTGGTCACTCATTGGTCACTCTGTGGTCACTCATTGGTCACTCATTGGTCACTCATTGGTCACTCATTGGTCACTCAGGGTCACTCTGTGGTCACTCAATGGTCACTCATTGGTCACTCTCTGGTCACTCTGTGGTCACTCTGTGGTCACTCTGTGGTCACTCATTGGTCACTCATTGGTCACTCATTGGTCACTCTGTGGTCACTCTGTGGTCACTCTGTGGTCACTCATTGGTCAGTCTGTGGTCACTCATTGGTCACTCATTGGTCACTCATGGTCACTCTGTGGTCACTCTGTGGTCACTCTGTGGTCACTCATTGGTCACTCATTGGTCACTCTGTGGTCACTCATTGGTCACTCATTGGTCACTCATTGGTCACTCATTGGTCACTCTGTGGTCACTCATTGGTCACTCATTGGTCACTCATTGGTCACTCTGTGGTCACTCTGTGGTCACTCTGTGGTCACTCATTGGTCACTCATTGGTCACTCATTGGTCACTCTGTGGTCACTCATTGGTCACTCTGTGGTCACTCATTGGTCACTCATTGGTCACTCTGTGGTCACTCATTGGTCACTCATTGGTCACTCTGTGGTCACTCATTGGTCACTCTGTGGTCACTCATTGGTCACTCATTGGTCGCTCATTGGTCACTCTGTGGTCACTCATTGGTCACTCATTGGTCACTCTGTGGTCACTCATTGGTCACTCATTGGTCACTCATTGGTCACTCATTGGTCACTCTGTGGTCACTCATTGGTCACTCATTGGTCACTCATTGGTCACTCATTGGTCACTCATTGGTCACTCATTGGTCACTCTGTGGTCACTCATTGGTCACTCATTGGTCACTCTCAGGGGTCACTCATTGGTCACTCAGGGGTCACTCATTGGTCACTCTCAGGGGTCACTCGGGGTCACTCAGGGGTCACTCGGGGTCACTGACCCGGAACAGCTCCTTGAGGTCGTAGAATTGCCCGTGGATGTCCCCGCACACCTGGAGGGGGACAGGGAGACCAAAATCACCCAAAATTCACCCAAAAATCACCCAAAATTCACCCAAAATAATTCACCCAAAATTCACCCCAAAATCACCCTAAATTTACCCAAAAATCACCCAAAATTCACCCAATATAGCCCCAAAATAATTCACCCAAAATTCACCCCAAAATCACCCAATATAGCCCAAAATTCACCCAAAATTCACCCAAAATCACCCAAAATCATCCCCAAAATAGCCCAAAATTCACCCAAAATAGCCCCAAAATAGCCCAAATTCACCCAAAATGCACCCAAAAATCACCCAAAATAATTCACCCAAAAATCACACAAAATCCCCCAAAATCATCCAAAAATCACCCAAAATTCACACCAAAATCACCCAAAAATCACCCAAAATTCACCCAAAATAGCCCCAAAACAGCCCCGAAATCACCCCAAAATTCACCCAAATTCACCCAGAATATCCCCAAAATTCACCCAGAATTGACCCAAAATAATTCACCCAAAATTCACCCAAAATATCCCCAAAATATCCAAAATCACCCAAAATATCCGAAATATCCCCAAAATATCCCCAAAATATCCAAAATTCACCCAAAAATCACCCAAAATAGCCCCAAAATAATACACCCAAAATTCACTCAATATAGCCCAAAATTCACCCAAAATAGCCCAAAATTCACCCAGAATATCCAAAATAGCCCAAAATTCACCCAAAATATCCAAAATCACGCAAAAGATCCAAATTTTCCCAAAATGTCCCAAAATCACCCAAAATTCACCCAGAATATCCCCAAAATCACCCAAAATTCAACCAAAATTCACCCCAAAATCACCCAAAATTCTGGAATTTTCCCAAATTTTCCCCAAAATTCCTCAAATTTTCCCCAAATTATTCCCAGAAAATTCCGATTTTTTTTTTTTTGGCAAAAATTCTCTGAATTTTTCCAAAATTTCCCCAAAATTCCACCCAAAAAATTCCGGAATTTTCCAAACTTTCCCCAAAATTTCCTCAAAATGCCTCAAAAAATTCCGAAATCTTCACAAATTTTCCCCAAATTTTCCCCAAAATTCCCCCAAATTATTCCCAGAAAATTCTGATTTTTTGGGGCAAAATTCCCCAAATTTGCCCCAAAATTCCCTCAAAAATGCTCAAAAATTCCCCCATATTTTCCCAAAATTTCCGCAAAATTCCCCCAAAACTCCCAGAATTTGTCCCAAAATTTGTCCCAAAATTTCCCCAAATTATTCCCAGAAAATTCCAATTTTTTTGGCAAAAATTCCCGAATTTGTGTCAAAATTTCCTCAAAATTCATCAAAAAATTCCCCCAAAATTTCCCCGAAATCCCCCCAAAAATTCTGGAAATTTTCCCAATTTTTCCCCAAATTATTCCCAGAAAATTCCGATTTTTTTTGGTCAAAAATTCCCCAAATTTGTCCCAAAATTTCCTCAAAACTGCCCCGAAATATTCAGAAAATTCTGATTTTTTTTTGGCAAAAATCCCCCAAATTTGTCCCAAAATTTCCTCAAAAAATTCCAGATTTTCCCAAAATTTCCCAAAATTTTCCCAAATTTTCCCCAAATTATTCCCACAAAATTCTGATTTTTTTTTGGCAAAAATTCCCAAAATTTGTCCCAAAATTTCCTCAAAACTCCTCAAAAAATTCTGGAATTTCCCCAAATTTTCCCCAAAATTCCCCAAAAAAATTCCAGAATTTTTCCAAAGTTTCCTCAAAATTCCCCCAGAATTTCCAGAATTTGTCCCAAAATTTCCCCAAAATTTCCTCAAAACTCTTTAAAAAATTTTGGAATTTTCCCAAATTTTCCCAGAATATTCAGGAAATTCCAATTTTTTTTTGGAAAAAATCCCTGAATTTCCCCCAAAATTTCCTCAAAAATGCTCAAAAAATTCCCCCAAAATTCCCAGAAAATTCCCCCAAAATTTTCCCCAAATTTCCCCCAAAAATTCCCAAAAAAATTCCAGAATTTGTCCCAAATTTCCCCCAATTATTCCCACAAAATTCTGAATTTTTAGGGCAAAAATTCCAGAATTTGTCCCAAAATTTCCTCAAAACGCCTCCAAAAATTCCAGAATTTTCTCAAATTTTCCTGCCCAAATTCCCCCAAAATTCCCAGAAAACTTCCCCAAATTTTTCCCAAAATTTCCTCAAAATTTCTCCCAAAATTCCCAGAAAATTCCCCCAAAATTTCCCCAAATTTTCCCCAAATTCTCCCCAGAAAATTCCGATTTTTTTGGGCAAAAATTCTCGAATTTGCCCCAAAATTTCCCCAAAATTTCCTCAAAAAATTCCGGATTTTTCTCAAATTTTCTCCAAATTTTCCCCAAATTTATCCCAAAATTCCCCCAAATTATTCCCCCAAAATTCTGAATTTTTTTTGGCCAAAAATTCCCCAAATTCTCCTGAAATTATTCCCACAAAATTCTGAATTTTTTGGGGCAAAAATTCTCGAATTTGCCCCAAAATTTCCCCAAAATTTCCTCAAGAAATTCCGGATTTGTGGCCAAATTTTCCCCAAATTTCTCCCAAAATTCCCCCAAATTATTCCCCCAAAATTCTGAATTTTTTTTGGTCAAAAATTCCCCAAATTCTCCTGAAATTATTCCCAGAAAATTCTGAATTTTTGGGGCAAAAATTCTCGAATTTGCCCCAAAATTTCCTCAAAAAATTACAGAATTTTGCCCAAATTTTCCCCAAAATTCCCCCAAATTATTCCCAAAATTCTCAGAAAATTCTGATTTTTTTTGGCAAAAATTCCCCAAATTATTCCCAAAATTCCCAGAAAATTCCCCCAAAATTCTTCCAATATTTCCTCAAAAAATTCCAGAATTTTGCCCAAATTTTCCCCAAAATTCCCCCAAATTATTCCCAAAATTCTCAGAAAATTCTGATTTTTTTTGGCAAAAATTCCCAAAATTTGTCCCAAAATTTGTCCCAAAATTTTCCCCAAATTTTCCCCCAAAATTCCCACAAAATTCCCACAAAATTCTGAATTTTTGGGGCAAAAATTCTCGAATTTGGCCCAAAATTCCCTCAAAAAATTCCGGATTTTTGCCCAAATTTTCCCCAAAATTCCCCAAATTTCCCAAATTTTCGGAATTTTTTCCCAAATTTTGGGGAATTTTCGGGAATTTTGGGGAATTTTCCCCGTTTTGGTGCTCACGGTGACGGGCGAGTCCACGCGCTGCACGTTGCTCTCCTCAACCAGGATCTCCCTGGGGACGATGAATTCATCATTAATTAGTCATTAATTAATCCTTAATTAATCATTAATTAATCATTAGTTAGTCATTAATTAAGCAAAACTTAATAAATAATTAAATAATAATGAAGTAATTAATAATTAATACTTAATAATAATTAATTAACTAATTCAGACATTAATTAATTCAGGCGTTAATTAATTCAGGCATTAATTAATTCAATCGTTAATTAATTCTGGTGTTAATTCATTCAGTTGTTAATTAATCCAGTCAGTAATTAATTCAGGCGTTAATTAATTCAGTCATTAATTAATTCAGTGGTTAATTAATTCAGGCATTAATAAATTCAGGCATTAATTAATCCAGTCGTTAATTAATTCAGGCATTAATTATTTCAGTCGTTAATTAATTCAAGCGTTAATTAATTCAAGCATTGATTAATTCAGTCGTTAATTAATTCTGGCATTAATTCATTCAGTCATTAATTATTTCAGACAGTAATTAATTCAGGCACTAATAATTCAGGCACTAATTAATTCAGGTGTTAATTAATTCAGGCGTTAATTAATCCAGTCAGTCGTTAATTAACTCAGTAATTAATTAATTCACTCGTTAATTCAGGCGTTAATTAATACAGGCATTAATTAATTCAGTAGTTGATTAATTCAATCATTAATTCATTCAGTTGTTAATTAATTCAGGCATTAATTAATCCAGCCATTAATTAATCTAGTCATTAATTAATTCAGTCGTTACTTAATTCAGGCATTAATTATTTCAGTCGTTAATTAATTCAGGCATTAATTAATTCAGCCGTTAATTAATTCAGTCGTTAATTAATTCAGTGGTTAATTAATTCAGGCCTTAATTAATTCAGTCAGTCATTAATTAATTCAGTCATTAATTAATTCAGGTGTTAATTAACACAGTCGTTAATTAATTCAGTCACTAATTAATTCAGGCGTTAATTAACACAGTCATTAATTAACACAGTCATTAATTAATTCAGTCGTTAATTCAGTCATTTATTACTTCAGTCGTTCATTAATTCAGTCGTTAATTAATTCAGTCGTGAATTAATTCAGGCATTAATTAATTCAGGCATTGATTAATTCAGTCATTAATTAATTCAGTCGTGAATTAATTCAGGCATTAATTAATTCAGGCATTAATTAACTCAGGCATTAATTAATCCAGTCGTTAATTAATTCAGGCATTAATTATTTCAGTCGTTAATTAATTCAGTCGTTAATTAATTCAAGCATTGATTAATTCAGTCGTTAATTAATTCTGGCATTAATTCATTCAGTCATTAATTATTTCAGACAGTAATTAATTCAGGCACTAATAATTCAGGCACTAATTAATTCAGGTGTTAATTAATTCAGGCGTTAATTAATCCAGTCAGTCGTTAATTAACTCAGTAATTAATTAATTCACTCGTTAATTCAGGCGTTAATTAATACAGGCATTAATTAATTCAGTAGTTGATTAATTCAATCATTAATTCATTCAGTTGTTAATTAATTCAGGCATTAATTAATCCAGCCATTAATTAATCTAGTCATTAATTAATTCAGTCGTTACTTAATTCAGGCATTAATTATTTCAGTCGTTAATTAATTCAGGCATTAATTAATTCAGCCGTTAATTAATTCAGTCGTTAATTAATTCAATCGTTAATTAATTCTGGCGTTAATTAATTCAGGTGTTAATTAAGCCAGTCATTAATTAATTCAGTCATTAATTATTTCAGGCAGTAATTAATTCAGGCACTAATTAATTCAGGCACTAATTAATTCAGGTGTTCATTATTTCAGGCGTTCATTAATCCAGCCGTTAATTAATCTAGTCTGAATTAACAGTAATTAATGGGCCCAATTAACCCCAATTAAATGAAATTAATGAAGTTAAATTAACACCAATTAACAGCAATTAATTCGCCAGAATTAATCACATTGAACAGGAATTAATGGCCATTAATTAGCCCTAATTAAGGGCAATTAACGGCTATTGATAGCAATTAATGGCAATGAATGAGCCGCAATTAATCCCAATTAGTGGTAAATTAACAGCAATTAATGAGCCGCAATTACCCCAAATATTAATTAATTAATGACAACTATGGATTAAGTAACGATTATTAATTAACAGCAATTAATGGCAGGGAATGAGCTGCAATTAACACCGACTCTTAATTAATTAATTAACGGCAACTATGGACTAATTAAGGATTATTAATTAAATTAATGGCAATTAATGAGCCCCAATTAACAGCAATTAATGGCAATTATGACAATTAATTCATCTCAATTAACAGCAATTAATCAGCCTCAATGAATTCCAATTATCAGCAATTAACAGAAATGAATAGCAATTAATTAGCTTTAATTAATGCCAATTAATGGCAATTAGCAGCAATTAATACCCAAATTCACAGCAATTAAATGCCAATTACCCTTAATTAACCCTAATGAATCTTAATTTACAGCAAGGAACCCCCACCTGAACCCCAATTAAGGGCAATTAACCCTCATTAATGGCAATTAACCCTCATTAACAGCAATTAACAGCAATCAACCCTCATTAACCACAATTAACGCTCATTAACCACACCTGATGCTCATTAACTGCAATTAATGGCAATTAACGCCAATTAACGGCAATTAATGGCATTTAATGAGCCTCAATTAACCCCAATTAATGGCTATTAATGAAGTGCAATTAGCAGCACTTAATTGACCATAATTAATTAACCATGATGAACCAGAATTAACAGCAATTAATGACCTCTAAATGAATAGGAATGAATATTAATTAGCGTTAATTAGTGTTAATTACTGAGTCTGGCGCACAGAGCTTTGCCCTGGCTCTCCTTAATGAGTGTAAATGATCATTAATGACCATTAATTACCCTTAATTAACGTTGAAATGCCTCAATATCCATTGAATGAATATGAATGAATATTAATTAGCATTAATTAGCATTAATTACCAGGTTTGCACACAGAGTTTCAACTTGGCTCTCATTAATGACCGTTAATTACCATTAATTAAGGTTAAAATCCATCAATAACCACCAATAACCAATACATGAAAATTCATGAATATTAATTAGCGTTAATTAGCATTAATTACCAGGTTTGCACACGGAGCTTTGACCTGGCTCTCCTTAATTGCCATTAATGACCATTAATTAATTACCATTAATAACCCTTAATTCCCAGTAATTACGGTTTAAATCCATCAATAACCAATACATGAATATTCATGAATATTAATTAGCGTTAATTAGCGTTAATTACCAGCCTTTGGAGCACAGCCCTTTGACCTTAATGAGCACTAATTACCATTAAGGACCATTAATTAGCGCTAATTACCATTAATTAAGCTTAACACTCCTCCATAACCACCAACAACCAATACATGAATATTCATGAATATTAATTAGCGTTAATTAGCGTTAATTTGACACCCAGATATTTCACTCTGATGCCCATTAATGCCCATTAATTACCATTAATTAAGCTTGAAATGCCTCCATAGCCACCAAAGGAGGCCTAATTAGCAGCAATGAATATTAATTAGCGTTAATTAGAATTAATTACCAGCCTTTGGAACGCAGATATTCCACTTTAATGAGCTCTAATAACCATTAATGACCATTAATTACCATTAATTAGGGTTAAAATCCATCAATACCCGCCAATAACCAATAGATGAATATTCATGCATATTAATTAGCGTTAATTAGCGTTAATTACCAGCCTTTGGAACGCAGATATTTCACTTTAATGACCTCTAATAACCATTAATGACCATTAATTACCATTAATTACGGTTAAAACCCCTCAATTCCCGCCAATAACCAATACGTGAATATTCATGAATATTAATTAGCGTTAATTAGCGTTAATTACCGCACTTTGGACCACAGATATTTCACTTTAATGACCTCTAATAACCATTAATGAGCATTAATTACCATTAATTAAGCTTAAAACCCCTCAATTCCCACCAATAACCAATACATGAATATTCACTGAATATTCATGAATATTAATTAGCGTTAATTAGCGTTAATTACCAGCCTTTGGAACACAGATATTTCACTGTAATGACCTCTAATAAACATTAATGAGCATTAATTACCATTAATTAGGGTTAAAACCCCTCAATAACCACCAATAACCAATAGATGAATATTCATGAATATTAATTAGCGTTAATTAGCATTAATTACCAGCCTTTGGAACACAGATATTCCACTTTAATGACCTCTAATAACCATTAATGACCATTAATTACCATTAATTAGGGTTAAAACCCCTCAATACCCGCCAATAACCAATAGATGAATATTCATGCATATTAATTAGCGTTAATTAGCGTTAATTACCGGGCTTTGGCGCACAGGGCCTTGACCTCGCTCTCCTTAATGAGCTCGCAGCGCCTCAGTTGCTCAATTTGCCGGTCCAGGTCGCTCAGCTCCCCCATGGCCAATTAACACCTGCTTAATTAATTAATTAACATCGTTAATTAACTCCTGATTGGACTTTTGGAGGGGTTGGAGGGGGAATTAATTAAAAAAATTGATTAAAATCGTTCATTAATAAAGGGGAAAGGGGGTTGGAAAGGGTTGAAAGGGGGGATTTGGGGGTAATTAATTAATTAATTAATTAAAGCCTGGGTTAATTAATGAATGAATGGCAGCGGTGATGAATGCGGCCACTGCTGGCAGCAAAATGGGCACAAAATGGACCCAAAATGGACCAAAAATGGCCCAAATTGACCCAAAATGGCCCCAAAATTGGACCCAAAATGGACCCAAAATGGACCCAAAAATGGACCCAAAATGGACCCAAATCCACCCAAAAATGGCCCCAAAATGGACCCAAAATTGGACCCAAATCCACCCAAAAATGGACCCAAAATGGACCCAAAATGGACCAAAAATGGACCAAAAATGGACCCAAAATTGGACCCAAAATGGACCAAAATGGACCCAAAATGGCCCCAAAAATGGACCAAAAATGGCCCCAAAATGGCCCAAAAATTGACCCAAAATGGCCCAAAAATGGACCCAAAATGGGCCCAAAATGAACCCAAAATGGCCCAAAAATGGACCCTAAATGGCCCAAAAATGGACCCAAAATTGGACCCAAAAATGGACCCAAAATGGCCCCAAATCCACCCAAAAATGGCCCAAAATGGCCCAAAAATGGACCCAAAATGGCCCAAAATGGACCAAAAATTGACCCAAAATTGGACCCAAAATGGACCAAAAATGGACCCAAAAATGGCCCAAAAATGGACCCAAAATGGCCCCAAAATGGACCAAAAATGGCCCAAAATGGACCCAAAATGGCCCAAAAATGGACCCAAAATTGGACCCAAAAATGGACCCAAAATGGCCCCAAATCCACCCAAAAATGGCCCAAAATGGCCCAAAAATGGACCCAAAATGGCCCAAAATGGACCAAAAATTGACCCAAAAATGGACCCAAAATGGACCAAAAATGGACCCAAAAATGGCCCAAAAATGGACCCAAAATGGCCTCAAAATGGACCAAAAATGGCCCAAAATGGACCAAAAATGGACCAAAAATGGGCCCAAAATGGCCCAAAATGGACCCAAAAATTGACCCAAAATGGCCCCAAAATTGGACCCAAAATGGCCCAAAAATTGACCCAAAATGGCCCCAAAATGGACCCAAAATGGACCCAAAATGGACCCAAAAGAGCCCAAAAATGGCACAAAATGGCCCAAAAATGGACCCAAAATGGACCCAAAAATGGCCCCAAAATGGACCAAAATGGACCAAAAATGGACCCAAAATGGCCCAAAATGGCCCAAAAATGGACCCAAAATGGCCCAAAAATGGACCCAAAATGGACCCAAAAATGGACCCAAAATGGACCAAAATGGCCCAAAAATGGACCCAAAATGGACCAAAAATGGACCAAAAATGGACCCAAAAATGGACCCAAAATGGACCAAAAATGGACCCAAAATTGGACCCAAAATGGACCCAAAATGGCCCAAAAATGGACCCAAAATGGCCCAAAAATGGACCCAAAATTGGACCCAAAATGGACCAAAAATTGACCCAAAATGGACCAAAAATGGCCCCAAAATGGACCAAAAATGGCCCAAAATGGACCAAAAATGGACCCAAAATTGGACCCAAAATGGACCAAAATGGCCCCAAAATGGATCCAAAATTGGACCCAAATCCACCCAAAAATGGACCCAAATTGGCCCCAAAATGGCCCAAAAATGGCCCAAAAATGGACCAAAAATGGACCCAAAAATAGCCCCAAAATGGCCCAAATCTGCCCAAAAGTGGCCCCAAAATGGCCCCAAAAATTCCCCATAAATGGCCCCAAAATTGCGGCAAATCCACCCAAAAATGGCCCCAAAATGGCCCCAAAATTTGCCCCAAATTCCCCCCAAAATGGCCCCAAAATTCCCTCAAAATTCCTCTAAAAATGGCCCCAAAATTCACCCCAAATCCACCCAAAAATGGCCCCAAAATGGCCCAAAAATGGCCCCAAAAATGGCCCCAAAATGGACCCAAATCTGCCCAAAAATTTGCCCCAAAAATTCCCCAGAAATGGCCCCAAAATTGCCGCAAATCCACCCAAAAAAGGCCCCAAAATTCCCTCAAAATTCCTCTAAAAATGGCCCCAAAATTCACCCCAAATCCACCCAAAAATGGCCCCAAAATGGCCCAAAAATGGCCCCAAAAATGGCCCCAAAATGGACCCAAATCTGCCCAAAAATTTGCCCCAAAAATTCCCCAGAAATGGCCCCAAAATTGCCGCAAATCCACCCAAAAAAGGCCCCAAAATTCCCGCAAAATTCCTCTAAAAATGGCCCCAAATCCACCAAAAAATGGACCCAAAATTTGACCCAAAATGACCCCAAAAATTCCCCTAAAATGGCCCCAAATCCACCCAAAAATGGCCCCAAAATTGGACACAAAATTGGACCCAAAATGGCCCAAAAATGGACCCAAATCCACCCAAAAATGGCCCAAAAATGGCCCCAAAAATTCCCCAGAAATGGCCCCAAATCCACCTAAAAATGGCCCCAAAATGGCCCCAAATTCACCCAAAAATGGACCCAAAATTGGACCCAAATCCACCCAAAAATGCCCCAAAATTTGCCCCAAATTCCTCTAAAATGGCCCCAAATCCGCCCTAAAATGGCCCAAAAATGGCCCCAAAAATGGCCCCAAATGGCCCAAAATTCCTTCAAAAATGGCCCCAAATCCACCCAAAAATGGCCCCAAAATGGCCCCAAAATGGCCCAAAATTGGACCCAAATCCACCCAAAATGGCCCCAAAATTTGCCCCAAATTCCTCTAAAATGGCCCCAAATCCGCCCTAAAATGGCCCAAAAATGGCCCCAAAAATGGACCCAAAAATTCCTCTAAAAATGGCCCCAAATCCACCCAAAATTGGCCCCAAAAATGGCCTCAAAAACAGCCCCAAATTCACCCCAAATCCGCCCAAAAATGACCCCAAAATGGCCCCAAAATTTGCCCCAAATTCCTCCAAAAATGGCCCCAAAAGTCCCTGAAATTCTCCCAAAAATGGCCCCAAAAATGCCCCAAATCCACCCAAAAATGGCCCCAAAATGCCCCAAAAATTCCCAGAAATTGACCCAAAATTTGCCCCAAATTTCCCCGAAAATGGCCCGAAAATGGTCCCAAAATTGCCCCAAATCCACCCAAAAATGGCCCCAAAAATGCCCCAAAATTTCCCTGGAAATGGCCCCAAAATTCCTCCAAAAATACCCAGAAATTCCCCCAAGTAGCCCCAAAATCTCCCCAAAAATGGTCCCAAAATGCCCCAAAAATATCCAGAAATAGCCCCAAAATGGCCCCAAATCCACCCAAAAATGGCCCCAAAATGCCCCAAAATTTGCCCCAAATTCCCCCCAAAATGGCCCCAAAATTCCCTCAAAATTCCTCTAAAAATGGCCCCAACATTCACCCCAAATCCACCCAAAAATGGCCCCAAAATGGCCCCAAAAATGGCAGAAAAATGGCCCCAAAATGGACCCAAATTGGCCCCAAATCCACCCAAAAATGGCCCCTAAATGGCCCAAAAATGGCCCCAAATCCGCCCAAAAATGGCCCCAAAAACGGCCCCAAAATTGGACCCAAAATGGACCCAAAATTGGACCCAAAATGGACCAAAAATGGACCCAAAATTGGACCCAAAATGGACCAAAAATTGACCCAAAATGGACCAAAAATGGCCCCAAAATGGACCAAAAATGGCCCAAAATGGACCAAAAATGGTCCCAAAATTGGACCCAAAATGGCCCAAAAATGGACCCAAAATTGGACCCAAAATGGACCCAAAATTGGACCCAAAATTGGACCCAAAATGGCCCCAAATCCACCCAAAATTGGACCCAAAATGGACCAAAAATGGCCCAAAAATTGACCCAAAATGGACCAAAATGGACCAAAAATTGACCCAAAATGGCCCCAAAATTGGACCCAAAATGGACCCAAAATGGCCCCAAATCCACCCAAAAATGGACCCAAAATGGCCCAAAAATGGACCCAGAATTGGACCCAAAATGGACCAAAAATGGCCCCAAAATGGCCACAAAATTTGCTCCAAAATGGCCCCAAATCCACCCAAAAATGGCCCCAAAAATTCCCCAGCAATGGCCCCAAATCCACCCAAAAATGCCCCAAAATTTGCCCCAAATTCCTCTAAAATGGCCCCAAATCCGCCCTAAAATGGCCCAAAAATGGCCCCAAAAATGGCCCCAAAATTGCCCCAAAATTGGCTCCAAAATGGCCCCAAAAATGGCCCCAAATTCACCCAAAAATGGCCCCAAAATTCTCCAAAATTCCTCTAAAAATGGTCCCAAAAATGGCCCCAAATCCACCCAAAAATGGCCCCAAAAATGGACCCAAAATGGCCCAAAAAATGGACCCAAAATGGCCCCAAAATTGGACCCAAAATGGCCCCAAAAATGGCCCCAAATGGCTCCAAAATTCCCTCAAAATTCCCCCAAAAATTGCCTCAAAATGGCCCCAAATCCACCCAAAAGTGGCCACAGAATGCCCCAAAAATTCCCCAAAAGTGACCCCAAAATTCAACCAAAATGGCCTCAAAATTCCTCCAAAAATGCCACCAAAAATGGCCCCAAAAATCCCAAAAATGGCCCCAAAAGTCCCTGAAATTCTCCCAAAAATGGCTCCAAAATTTGCCCCAAATCCACCCAGAAGTGGCCCCAAAATCCACCCAAAAATGGCCCCAAATTCTCCCAAAATTTCCCAAAAATGGCCCAAAAATGGCCCTAAATGGCCCCAAAATTCGCTCAAAATTCTTCTAAATATGGACCCAAAATGCCCCAAAAATTCCCCCAAAATGGCCCCAAAATGGCCCAAAAATTCCCCCAAAATTGCCCAAAAATTCCCCTAAAATGGTCCCAAAATGCCCAAAAAATTCCCCCAAATTTCCAAAATTATCCCAATATGGCCCCAAAAATTGCCCAAAATGGCCCCAAAATTCCTCTAAAAATGGCCCCAAATCCCCCCAAAATTGGGCCCAAAATTTACCCCAAAACCTCCAAAAATGGCCCCAAAACCTCCAAAAATGGCCCCAAAAATTGCCCTAAAATGGCCCCAAATTCCCCCAAATTCACCCCAAAATCTGCCCAAAAATCTCTAAAATGGCCCCAAAATTGCCCAAAACTTGCCCCGAAATCTCCCCCAAATGCCCCAAGATTTGCCCCAAATCCCCCCAAAAATGGCCCCAAAATTGCCCCAAATCCACCCCAAAATTTGCCCAAAATCCACCCAGAAATGGCCCCAAAATTCCCTCAAAATTCCTCTAAAAATGGCCCCAAAACCTCCAAAAATGCCCCAAAATCGCCCCAAAATGCCCCAAATCCTCCCAAACCCCCCAGAGTGCCCCAAAAATGCCCCAAATCCGCCCAAAGTGCCCCAAAATCTCCCAAAAATTCCCCCAAATTCCTCAAAAATCCCCAAAATTGCCCAAATGGCCCCAAAAGGCCCCAAAATCCCACCCGGGACCCCCTAAACCCCCTCGGGACCACCCGGGATCCTCCAAACCCCCCCAGAGCCCTCCCGGAACCTTCGAGAAACGCCAAAAAACCCCAAAATTTCCCCAAAAGTCCCCAAAAATCCCAAAATTGACGAAATTTGCCCCAAAAATCCCGGCCCGGACCCACCGCCGCCGCCTCCTGCGTCACTTCCGGCCACGCCCACCCCGGAAGTGCCGGGCCGGAAGTGAAAGGGGAAGGAGGAGCTAAAATGGCGGCCGGGAGGCGCCAAAAATGTCCCGAAAATGGCGGCGACGAAAAACGCGCGAAAAAAGTCGCGGGATTTAAAGGGAAAGGCGGAAAAAAACCCAAAATGTCAAAAATTTGTGGGGGAAAGGGACCAAAAATCACGAAATTTGTGGGGAAAACGATTCAATACCACCCGAAATTGCAAATTTTGTGGGGAAAAGGGACCCAAATCCCGAAATTTGTGGGGAAAAGGCACCAAAAACTCCAAATTTTGTGGGGAAAAGGGGCCAAAATCACCCAAAATTCCAAATTTTGTGGGGAAAAGGGACCCAAAATCCCGAAATTTGTGGAGAAAAGGGACCAAAAATCCCGAAATTTGTGGGGAAAAGGGGCCAAAAATTCCAAATTTTGTGGGAAAAAGGAAAAAAAATCCCAAAATTCCAAATTTTGGGGGGAAAACGGACCCAAAAATCCCGAAATTTGTGGGGAAAATGAGCCAATACCACCCGAAATTGCAAATTTGTGGGGAAAAGGCACCAAAAAATCCCAAAATTTGGGGGGAAAAGGGCACAAAATCCTCAAAATGCTGAAATTGGAGGGAAAAGGGACTCAAAATTCCCCCAAATTCCAAAACTGGAGGGAAGAGGGACCTGGAATGACTCAAAATCCTGAAATTTGTGGGGAAAATTCCCCAAAATCCCAAATTCTGAGGGAAAAGGGACCCAAAATCCTCAGAAATCTGAAATTTGTGGGGAAAGGGAGCCAAAATTCCCCAAAATCCCCAAATCTGTGGGGGAAATAGGAACGACATTCCAAAATTTGTGAGGAAAAAGGAGCCAGAACCACCTGAAATCCCAAATTTTGAGGGGGAAAGGGACCCAAAAATCCCCAAAATCCCAAAATTTGAGGGGAAAAGGGGCCCAGAATTCCCAGAAATTCCAAAATTTGAGGGGGAAAGGTCCCAAAATTACCCAAAATCAAAAAAAATTTGTGATGAAAATAAACCCGAAATCCTGAAATTTGAGGGGAAAAGGGACCCAAAATCCCAAAATTTATGGGGAAAAGGTCCAAAAAATCCCCAAAATTTGAGGGGAAAAGGGACCCAAAAATCCCCAAAATCCGAGGGGAAAAGGGGCCCAAAAATCCCCAAAATGCCAAAATTTGAGGGGAAAGGGAACCAAAATCACCCGAAAACTGAGGGGAAAGGGACCCAAAATCACCCGAAATCCCAAAATTTGAGGGGAAAAGGTCCCAAAAATCCCCAAAATCCCAAAATTTGTGGGGAAAAGGGACCCGAAATCACCCGAAATCCCAAAAACTGAGGGAAAAGGGACCCAAAATCACTCCAAAAATTCCAAAATTTGAGAGGAAAAGGGACCCCAAAACCTCCTGGGAGCCCCAAATTTGGGACCAAACCACCCCAAAATTCAAAATTTGGGACCAAACCACCCCAAAATTCCCAAATTTGGGACCAAACCACCCCAAAATTCAAAATTTGGGTCAAACCACCCCAAAACTCCCAAATTTGGAACCAAACCACCCCAAAACTCCCAAATTTGGGACCAAACCTGCCCAAATTGCCCCAAAACCCCCAAATTTGGGACCAAACCACCCCAAAACTCCCAAATTTGGGACCAAACCACCCCAAAATTCAAAATTTGGGACCAAACCACCCCAAATTGCCCCAAAATCCCCAAATTTGGGATCAAACCATCCCAAAATCCCCAAATTTGGGACCAAACCACCCCAAAATCCCCAAATTTGGGACCAAACCACCCCAAAATTCAAAATTTGGGACCAAACCACCCCAAAATTCCCAAATTTGGGGCCAAACCACCCCAAAACTCCCAAATTTGGGACCAAACCACCCCAAAATCCCCAATTTTGGGCCAAACCACCCCAAAATTCAAAATTTGGGACCAAACCACCCCAAAATTCAAAATTTGGGACCAAACCAACCCAAAATTCAAAATTTGGGACCAAACCACCCCAAAATTCCCAAATTTGGGACCAAACCACCCCAAAACTCCCAAATTTGGGACCAAACCACCCCAAAATTCAAAATTTGGGATCAAACCACCCCAAAATTCAAAATTTTGGGTCAAACCACCCCAAAACTCCCAAATTTGGAACCAAACCACCCCAAAACTCCCAAATTTGGGACCAAACCACCCCAAAATCCCCAAATTTTGGGATCAAACCACCCCAAAATCTCAAATTTGGGACCAAACAACCCCAAAATTCAAAATTTGGAACCAAACCACCCCAAAACCCCAAATTTGGGACCAAACCACCCCAAAATTCAAAATTTGGGATCAAACCACCCCAAAATTCAAAATTTGGGATCAAACCACCCCAAAATTCCCAAATTTGGTTCAAACCAATCCAAAATCCCCAAATTTGGGCTCAAACCACCCCAAAATTCCAAATTTGGGACCAAACCACCCCAAAATTCAAAATTTGGGACCAAACCACCCCAAAATTCAAAATTTGGGACCAAACCACCCAAAAATTCCCAAATTTGGGACCAAACCAGCCCAAATTGCCCCAAAATCCCCAAATCTGGGGTGAAATAAAAACTCCTGGAGCGTTTTGGGTTCATCCGAGACCTTTATTGGTGTGGGCAGGGACAGAGGGGACACAGAGTGACCACAGAGTGACCACAGAGTGACCAATGAGTGACCACAGAGTGACCACTGAGTGACCACAGAGTGACCAATGAGTGACCAATGAGTGACCAATGAGTGACCACAGAGTGACCATTGAGTGACCAATGAGTGACCACAGAGTGACCATGAGTGACCACAGAGTGACCACGAGTGACCACAGAGTGACCAATGAGTGACCACAGAGTGACCAATGAGTGACCACAGAGTGACCACGAGTGACCATAGAGTGGCCATTGAGTGACCACAGAGTGACCAATGAGTGGCCATTGAGTGACCAATGAGTGACCACAGAGTGACCAATGAGTGACCAATGAGTGACCAGTGAGTGACCAATGAATGATCACAGGGTGGTCAGTGGTCAATGATGTCCATTGATGTCCATGGATGGTCAGTGATGTCCATCAGTGTCCATTGGTGTCCATCAGTGTCCATTGGTGTCCATGGGTGTCCTTGGGTGGTCAGTGGTGTCCATGGATGGTCAGTGATGGTCAGTGGTGTCCATGGATGGTCAGTGATGGTCAGTGGTGTCCATGGATGGTCAGTGATGGTCAGTGGTGTCCATGGATGGTCAATGGTGTCCATGGATGGTCAGTGGTGTCCATCGGTGTCCATGGATGGTCAGTGGTGTCCATGGATGGTCAGTGGTGTCCATGGGTGTCCATTGGTGTCCATGGATGGTCAGTGATGGTCAGTGGTGTCCATGGATGGTCAGTGGTGTCCATGGATGGTCAGTGGTGTCCATCGGTGTCCATGGATGGTCAGTGATGGTCAGTGGTGTCCATGGATGGTCAGTGGTGTCCATGGATGGTCAGTGATGGTCAGTGGTGTCCATGGATGGTCAGTGGTGTCCATGGATGGTCAGTGGTGTCCATCGGTGTCCATGGCTGGTCAGTGATGGTCAATGGTGCCCATGCATGGTCAGTGATGGTCAGTGATGGTCAGTGGTGTCCATGCATGGTCAGTGGTGTCCATGGCTGGTCAGTGATGGTCAGTGATGGTCAGTGATGGTCAGTGGTGTCCATTGGTGTCCATGGCTGGTCAGTGATGGTCAGTGATGGTCAGTGATGGTCAGTGGTGTCCATTGGTGTCCATGGATGGTCAGTGATGTCCATGGATGGTCAGTGATGTTCAATGGTGTCCATGCATGGTCAGTGATGGTCAATGGTGTCCATGCATGGTCAGTGATGGTCAGTGATGGTCAGTGGTGTCCATGGATGGTCAGTGGTGTCCATGGGTGGTCAGTGATGGTCAGTGATGGTCAGTGGTGTCTATGGATGGTCAGTGATGGTCAGTGGTGTCCATTGGTGTCCATGGCTGGTCAGTGATGGTCAGTGGTGTCCAAGGATGGTCAGTGATGGTCAGTGATGGTCAGTGGTGTCCATGCATGGTCAGTGATGGTCAGTGATGGTCAGTGGTGTCCATGGATGGTCAGTGATGGTCAGTGGTGTCCATGCATGGTCAGTGGTGTCCATGCATGGTCAATGGTGTCCATGGCTGGTCAGTGGTGTCCATGGCTGGTCAGTGATGGTCAGTGGTGTCCATGCATGGTCAGTGATGGTCAGTGATGGTCAGTGGTGTCCATGGATGGTCAGTGGTGTCCATGGGTGGTCAGTGGTGTCCTTGGGTGGTCAGTGGTGTCCATTGGTGTCCATGGGTGATCAGTAGGCGTGGTTTCAGTGGGCGTGGTTTCAATGGGTGTGGTTTCAGTAGGCGTGGTTTCAGTAGGCGTGGTTTCAGTGGGCGTGGTTTCAATGGGCGCGGTTCCGGCAGGCGTGGTTTCGGCGGGCGCGGTCTCGGGGGCGTGGTCTCGGGGGCGTGGCCTCAGTAGGCGTGGTTGGACACGAACAGGGACTCGCTGGCCGCCGCCCCCGCGGTGCCACTGGGGGTGTACTTACCCTGGCACGCCAGGGAGTTGGCCTGGGGACACCACAGGGGACATCAGGGACACCACAGGGGACATCAGGGACATCAGGGACATCAGGGACATCACAGGGGACATCAGGGACATCAGGGACATCACAGGGGACATCACAGGGGACATCAGGGACATCACAGGGGACACCACAGGGGACATCAGGGACATCTCAGGGGACATCAGGGGGTGTTGGGGACATTGGGGACATTGGGGACACTGAGGCTGTTGGGGACACCCAGGACATTGGGGACATTGGGGACATCAGGGGGTGTTGGGGACATTGGGGACATCTCAGGGGCCATCACAGGGGACATCAGGGGGTGTTGGGGACATCACAGGGGACATCACAGGGGACATCAGGGGACATTGGGGACATTGGGGACACTGAGGGTGTTGCGGACGTTGGGGACATTGGGGACACTGGGGACATCAGGGGGCGTTGGGGACATCGGGGACATCTCAGGGGACATCAGGGGCGTTGCGGACATTGGGGACACTGAGGGTGTTGTGGACGTTGGGGATATTGGGGACATTGGGGACATCAGGGGACATCAGGGGGTGTTGGGGACATTGGGGACATCAGGGGACACTGGGGACATCAGGGGGTGTTGGGGACATTGGGGACATCGGGGACATCAGGGGTGTTGGGGACGTTGGGGACATTGGGGACATTGGGGGTGTTGGGGACATTGGGGACATTGAGGACATTTGGGGATACTGAGGGTGTTGGGGACACCCAGGACATTGGGGACATTGGGGACATCAGGGGGTGTTGGGGACGTTGGGGACATTTGAGGACATTGGGGACATCAGGGGGTGTTGGGGACACTGGGGACATTGGGGACATCGGGGACATCAGGGGGTGTTGGGGACATTGGGGACACTGAGAGTGTTGGGGACATCACAGGGGTGTTGGGGACATTGGGGACGTTGGGGACATCGGGGACATTGGGGACATTGGGGACATCAGGGGGTGTTGGGGACGTTGGGGACATTGGGGACATTGGGGACACTGAGGGTGTTGCGGACGTTGGGGACATTGGGGACACTGGGGACATCAGGGGGTGTTGGGGACACTGGGGACATCAGGGACATCAGGGGACATCAGGGGGTGTTGGGGACACTGGGGACATCAGGGACATCAGGGGACATCAGGGGGTGTTGGGGACATTGGGGACATCAGGGGACACTGGGGACATCAGGGGGTGTTGGGGACGTTGGGGACATTGGGGACACTGAGGGTGTTGGGGACATTTGGGGACATTGTGGGCGCTGCTGTCCCCAAGGTCCCCAGTGACCTCCTGGGCCACCCTGTCCCTGTCCCTGTCCCTGTCCCTGTCCCTGTCCCTGTCCCTGTCCCTGTGTCCCCATGAGGTGTCACCCCCAAACGTCCTCCTGCCCACCCCCCCACCATTCCCCCCTGAGCCCCAATGTCCCCAAGGTGTCCCCAAGGTGTCCCCAGAGTGTCCCCAAGGTGTCCCCAACGTCCTCAAGACCCCAAACGTCCCCAAGTGTCCCCACCTCACCCTCTGAACCCACCTCAGATGTGGCTCCCACCTCCCCACGATTGACCCAGCCCAAATCCCCTCAATATCCTCAAATCCCCTCAATGTCCCCAAGGTGTCCCCAAGGTGTCCCCATTATCTCCAAGGTGTCCCCAATGTCCTCAAGACCCCAAATGTCCCCAACATGTCCCCACCTCACCCTCTGAACCCACCTCAGATGTGGCTCCCACCATTCCATGGTTGACCCAACTCAACCAATGCCTGACGTCCCCAAATCCCCCAAGGTGTCCCCAGAGTGTCCCCAAGATGTCCCCCACACCCTCAAGACCCCAAACGTCCCCACCTGACCCCTCTGAACCCACCTCAGATGTGGCTCCCACCTCTCCATGCTTGACCCACCCCAACCCAGCCAATGCCCCCAAATCCCCGAGACCCCAATGGTGTCCCCAAGTTCTTGAGGTGTCCCCAGGGTGTCCCCGAGGTGTCCCCAAGTGCCACCTACCAGGGCTCTCTTCACGTACTCCTCCTGGGCCGCCTTGGTGTTGTCCTTCTTGCCGCCCCAGGCCTTGAGGGCCGAGGCCTGGAGGGCGCGGCCGTAGGAGAAGGTCAGGGCCCAGGGCCGGGGCAGGGGACAGCGATTGATGGCGTTGAGGTTGATGGAGGCCTCCTCCTCGCTCTGACCCCCCGACAGGAACGTGATCCCTGAGGGGACATTGGGGACATTGGGGACATTGAGGTGACACCGTGGGAACGTTGGGAGAGAGCAGGGATGGTTCAGACACGGCTCGGGGACATTGGGGACATTGGGGACATTGGGGACATTGAGGTGACACCGTGGGGACGCTGGGATAGAGCAGGAATGGCTCAGGGACACTGGGGACATTGGGGATATTGGGGACATTGGGGACATTGAGGTGACACCGTGGGAACGTTGGGATAGAGCAGGAATGGCTCAGGGACAGCTCGGGGACATTGGGGACATTGGGGACATTGAGGTGACACCGTGGGAACGTTGGGATAGAGCAGGGATGGCTCAGGGACAGCTCGGGGACATTGGGGACATTGGGGACATTGAGGTGACACCGTGGGAACGTTGGGATAGAGCAGGAATGGCTCAGGGACAGCCTGGGGACATTGGGGACATTGGGGACATTGGGGACAGCGATTGATGGCGTTGAGGTTGATGGAGGCTCCTCCTCGCTCTGACCCCCCGACAGGAACGTGATCCCTGAGGGGACATTGGGGACATTGGGGACATCGGCCTGGGGACAGTGACATGGCTCGAACACAGCTCGGGGACATTGGGGACATTGGGGACAGCGATTGGTGGCGTTGAGGTTGATGGAGGCCTCCTCCTCGCTCTGACCCCCCGACAGGAACGTGATCCCTGAGGGGACATTGGGGACATCAGCCTGGGGACACTGGGATGGCTCAGACACGGCTCGGGGACATTGGGGACATTGGGGACATTGGGGACATTGGGGACATTGGGGACAGCGATTGATGGCGTTGAGGTTGATGGAGGCTCCTCCTCGCTCTGACCCCCCGACAGGAACGTGATCCCTGAGGGGACACCGAGGGGACATTGGGGACATTGAGGTGACACCATGGGAACGTTGGGATAGAGCAGGGATGGCTCAGGGACAGCTCGGGGACATTGGGGACATTGGGGACATTGGGGTGACACCATGGGAATGTTGGGATAGAGCAGGAATGGCTCAGGGACAGCTCGGGGACATTGGGGACATTGGGGACATTGGGGACATTGGGGACAGCGATTGATGGCGTTGAGGTTGATGGAGGCCTCCTCCTTGCTCTGACCCCTGACAGGAACGTGATCCCTGAGGGGACATTGGGGACATTGGGGACATCGGCCTGGGGACAGTGACACGGCCCAGGGACAGCCCAGGGACACTGGGGACATTGGGGACATTGGGGACAGCGATTGATGGCGTTGAGGTTGATGGAGGCCTCCTCCTCGCTCTGACCCCCCGACAGGAACGTGATCCCTGAGGGGACATTGGGGACATTGGGGACATCGGCCTGGGGACAGTGACACGGCCCAGAGACGGCTCGGGGACATTGGGGACATTGGGGACATTGGGGACAGCGATTGGTGGCGTTGAGGTTGATGGAGGCCTCCTCCTCGCTCTGACCCCCCGACAGGAACGTGATCCCTGAGGGGACATTGGGGACATTGGGGTGACACCATGGGAATGTTGGGATAGAGCAGGAATGGCACAGAAACATCACAAGGACATTGGGGACATTGGGGACAGCGATTGATGGCGTTGAGGTTGATGGAGGCCTCCTCCTCGCTCTGACCCCCCGACAGGAACGTGATCCCTGAGGGGACACCGAGGGGACATTGGGGACATTGAGGTGACACCATGGGAATGTTGGGATAGAGCAGGAATGACTCAGGGACAGCCCAGGGACATTGGGGACATTGGGGACATTGAGGTGACACCGTGGGAACGTTGGGATAGAGCAGGAATGGCTCAGGGACAGCTCGGGGACATTGGGGACATTGGGGACATTGAGGTGACACCGTGGGAACGTTGGGATAGAGCAGGAATGGCTCAGGGACAGCTCAGGGACATTGGGGACAATGGGGACATTGGGGACAGCGATTGGTGGCGTTGAGGTTGATGGAGGCCTCCTCCTCGCTCTGACCCCCCGACAGGAACGTGATCCCTGAGGGGACATTGGGGACATCAGCCTGGGGACAGTGACACGGCTCAGACACGGCTCGGGGACATTGGGGACATTGGGGACATTGGGGACAGCGATTGGTGGCGTTGAGGTTCAGGGAGGCTCCTCCTCCTGACTCTGACCCCTGAGGGGACACCAAAGGGACATTGGGGACATTGAGGTGACACCATGGGAATGTTGGGATAGAGCAGGAATGGCTCAGGGACAGCCCAGGGACATTGGGGACATTGGGGACATTGGGGACATTGGGGACACGTGGTGGTCACTGAGGGGACAGCGACGGCTCCTCCTCGCTCTGAGCCCTGGGGACACCACGGGGACACTGAGTGACAAAGTGACACCATGCAGGGACACACAGTGACACACACACAGGTGACAATGGTGACACACACAGGTGACAATGGTGACAATGGTGGCACTGACCTGGCACGGCGGGTGGCACTGTCCTGCGCAGCGCTGTCACCATTGCCATGGCACACACACAGGTGACAATGGTGACACACACAGGTGACACAGGTGACACTGACCTGGCACGGCGGGTGGCACTGTCCTGCGCAGCGCTGTCACCGTTGCCATGGCACACACACAGGTGACAATGGTGACACACACAGGTGACAATGGTGGCACTGACCTGGCACGGCGGGTGGCACTGTCCTGCGCAGCGCTGTCACCGTTGCCATGGCACACACACAGGTGACAATGGTGACACACACAGGTGACAATGGTGACACACACAGGTGACACACACAGGTGACAATGGTGACACACACAGGTGACAATGGTGACACAGGTGGCACTGACCTGGCACGGCGGGTGGCACTGTCCTGCGCAGCGCTGTCACCGTTGCCATGGCACACACACAGGTGACAATGGTGACACACACAGGTGACAATGGTGGCACTGACCTGGCACGGCGGGTGGCACTGTCCTGCGCAGCGCTGTCACCGTTGCCATGGCACACACACAGGTGACAATGGTGACACACACAGGTGGCACTGACCTGGCACGGCGGGTGGCACTGTCCTGCGCAGCGCTGTCACCGTTGCCATGGCACACACACAGGTGACAATGGTGACACACACAGGTGACAATGGTGACACACACAGGTGACAATGGTGACAATGGTGACACACACAGGTGACAATGGTGGCACTGACCTGGCACGGCGGGTGGCACTGTCCTGCGCAGCGCTGTCACCGTTGCCATGGCACACACACAGGTGACAATGGTGACACACACAGGTGACAATGGTGACACACACAGGTGACAATGGTGACATTGGTGGCACTGACCTGGCACGGCGGGTGGCACTGTCCTGCGCAGCGCTGTCACCGTTGCCATGGCACACACACACAGGTGACAATGGTGACAATGGTGGCACTGACCTGGCACGGCGGGTGGCACTGTCCTGCGCAGCGCTGTCACCATTGCCATGGCACACACACAGTGACAATGGTGACACACACAGGTGACAATGGTGACACACACACAGGTGACAATGGTGACACTGACCTGGCACGGCGGGTGGCACTGTCCTGCGCAGCGCTGTCACCGTTGCCATGGCACACACACACAGGTGACAATGGTGACACACACAGGTGACAATGGTGACACTGACCTGGCACGGCGGGTGGCACTGTCCTGCGCAGCGCTGTCACCGTTGCCATGGCACACACACAGGTGACAATGGTGACACACACAGGTGACACAGGTGGCACTGACCTGGCACGGCGGGTGGCACTGTCCTGCGCAGCGCTGTCACCGTTGCCATGGCACACACACAGGTGACAATGGTGACACACACAGGTGACAATGGTGGCACTGACCTGGCACGGCGGGTGGCACTGTCCTGCGCAGCGCTGTCACCGTTGCCATGGCACACACACAGGTGACAATGGTGACACACACAGGTGACAATGGTGGCACTGACCTGGCACGGCGGGTGGCACTGTCCTGCGCAGCGCTGTCACCGTTGCCATGGCGATCTCCTCGGGGCTGTACTTGGTGGCACAGGCGTGTCCGGCTGTCACCATGTTGGGCTTCAGCAACGTCCCCTCCAGGTACACGTGGTGGTCACTGAGCGCCTTGTACACGGCTGCCAGCACCTGGGGACATCATTGGGGACATCATTGGGGACATTGGGGACATCATTGGGGACATTGGGGTCACATTGGGGACACATTGGGGACAATGAGAGCCTTGTACACGGCTGCCAGCACCTGGGGACACATTGGGGACATTGGGGACATCACTGAGAGCCTTGTACACGGCTGCCAGCACCTGGGGACACATTGGGGACATTGGGGACACATTGGGGACATCATTGGGGACATCACTGAGGGCCTTGTACACGGCTGCCAGGACCTGGGGACACATTGGGGACACCATTGGGGACAATGGGGACATCATTGGGGACATTGAGTGCTTTGTACACGGCTGCCAGGACCTGGGGACATTGGGGACATTGGGGACATTGAGGGCCTTGTACACGGCTGCCAGGACCTGGGGACATTGGGGACACATTGGGGACACCATTGGGGACAATGGGGACATCATTGGGGTCACTGAGGGCCTTGTACACGGCTGCCAGGACCTGGGGACACATTGGGGACACACTGGGGACATTGGGGACATTGAGGGCCTTGTACACGGCTGCCAGGACCTGGGGACATGGGGGACATCCTTGGGGACACATTGGGGACATCCTTGGGGACACATTGGGGACATCACTGGGGACACTGAGAGCCTTGTACACGGCTGCCAGGACCTGGGGACATCAATGAGGACACCATTGGGGACATTGGGGACATTGGGGACAATGAGCGCCTTGTACACGGCTGCCAGGACCTGGGGACAGTGGGGACATCATTGGGGACATCATTGGGGACATTGGGGACATTGAGTGCCTTGTACACGGCTGCCAGGACCTGGGGACAGCAATGGGGACATTGGGGACATCAATGGGGACATTGGGAGCCTTGTACTCGGCTGCCAGGACCTGGGGACACATTGGGGACACATTGGGGACATTGGGGACACTGAGAGCCTTGTACATGGCTGCCAGGACCTGGGGACACATTGGGGACACATTGGGGACACTGGGGACACTGAGAGCCTTGTACGCAGCTGCCAGGACCTGGGGACACATTGGGGACATTGGGGACATTGGGGACATTGAGAGCCTTGTACACGGCTGCCAGGACCTGGGGACATCAATGGGGACACTGGGGACACCACTGGGGACACATTGGGGACATTGGGGACATCATTGGGGACATATTGGGGTCACTGAGCGCCTTGTACATGGCTGCCAGCACCTGGGGACATTGGGGACATTGGGGACACCTTGGGGACATTGGGGTCACTGAGAGCCTTGTACACAGCTGCCAGCACCTGGGGACATTGGGGACATCATTGGGGACACATTGGGGACATTGGGGACATTGAGGGCCTTGTACACGGCTGCCAGGGACACCAATGGGGACATTGGGGACACACTGGGGACAATGAGGGCCTTGTACACGGCTGCCAGGACCTGGGGACATTGAGGACATCAATGGGGACATCAATGGGGACATCACTGGGGACACTGAGGGCCTTGTACACGGCTGCCAGGACCTGGGGACATTGGGGACACATTGGGGACACATTGGGGACATCAATGGGGCCACTGAGGGCCTTGTACACAGCTGCCAGGACCTGGGGACATCAATGGGGACATTGGGGACACTGAGAGCCTTGTACACGGCTGCCAGGACCTGGGGACATCATTGGGGACATTGGGGACATCAATGGGGACATCATTGGGGACATTGAGTGCCTTGTACACGGCTGCCAGGACCTGGGGACATTGGGGACACATTGGGGACACATTGGGGACATTGAGAGCCTTGTACACAGCTGCCAGGACCTGGGGACATCATTGGGGACATCAATGGGGACATTGGGGCCACTGGGGACATTGGGGCCACTGAGGGCCTTGTACACGGCTGCCAGGACCTGGGGACACATTGGGGACACATTGGGGACAATGAGAGCCTTGTACACGGCTGCCAGGACCTGGGGACATCATTGGGGACATTGGGGACACATTGGGGACACATTGGGGACATTGGGGACACTGAGCGCCTTGTACACGGCTGCCAGGACCTGGGGACATTGGGGACATTGGGGACACATTGGGGACATTGAGGGCCTTGTATACGGCTGCCAGGACCTGGGGACACATCGGGGACATCATTGGGGACATTGGGGACATCATTGGGGACATTTGGGTCACTGAGTGCCTTGTACACGGCTGCCAGGACCTGGGGACATATTGGGGACATTGGGGACACATTGGGGACATTGGGGACATCACTGAGCACCTTGTACACGGCTGCCAGGGCCTGGGGACAGTGGGGACACATTGGGGACTCTGGGGACATCACTGGGGACACACCAGGTGCCACCAAAGCTCCATAGGTGCCACCTGGAGGTATCACCAACCACCACAGGACACCTGGAGGTGACACCAGGACAGGTTGGGGACACCTGGGGGTGACCCAAAGCCACTCAGGTGCCACCAAACCCCCTCAGATGTCACCAAACCCCTCCAGATGTCATCAAACCCCACCCAGGTGTCACCAAACCCCACCCAGATGCCACCAAACCCCACCCAGATGCCACCTCCTGGTGTCACCTCCTGGTGTCACCGGGTGCAGCGAGGGCTCAGGCCCCCCCCGGGGACACTTTGGGGACATTTGGGGACACGGGGGTGGCTCTGACCTTCTCGGTGACGTACTGGCACGTCTTGAGGTCGTGGTCACCGTCCGGGAGGATCTCGGGCTCCACGATGGGGACGATGCCGTTCTGGGGACATTGGGGACAACGGGGACATGTCAGGCATGGGGGACATTGGGGACAATGGGGACACGTCAGACATTGGGGACAATGGGGACATGTCAGACATGGGGGACATTGGGGACAACGGGGACACGTCAGGCATGGGGGACATTGGGGACACATCAGACATTGGGGACATTGGGGACATTGGGGACAATGGGGACACGTCAGGCATGAGGGACATTGGGGACAATGGGGACAACGGGGACATTGGGGACATTGGGGACACATTAGACATGGGGGACAATGGGGACAACAGGGACACGTCAGACATGAGGGACAATGGGGACATTGGGGACACTGGGGACATGTCAGGCATGGGGGACATTGGGGACACATCAGACATGGGAGACATTGGGGACATGTCAGACACGGGGGACATTGGGGACAATGGGGACAATGGGGACATGTCTGACATTGGGGACATTGGGGACAACGGGGACACGTCAGACATTGGGGACATTGGGGACAATGGGGACATTGGGGACATGTCAGACACGGGGGACATTGGGGACAATGGGGACAACGGGGACATGTCAGACATGGGGGACATTGGGGACACATCAGGCATGGGAGACATTGGGGACATTGGGGACACGTCAGACATGGGGGACAATGGGGACAGTGGGGACATGTCAGACATTGGGGACAATGGGGACACGTCAGACATGGGGGACATTGGGGACAATGGGGACACGTCAGACATTGGGGACATTGGGGACATTGGGGACATTGGGGGACAATGGGGACACGTCAGACATTGGGGACATTGGGGACACGTCAGACATGGGGGACAATGGGGACATTGGGGACATTGGGGACAACAGGACACGTCAGACATGGGGGACAATGGGGACAACGGGGACAACGGGGACACGGGGGACATTGGGGACATTGGGGACACATTAGACATGGGGGACAATGGGGACATTGGGGACAACAGGGACATGTCAGACATGGGGGACATTGGGGACACGTCAGACATGGGGGACATTGGGGACAATGGGGACAGTGGGGACACGTCAGACATGGGGGACACGTCGGACATGGGGGACAATGGGGACATTGGGGACATTGGGGACAACGGGGAGGGGACATGGTGGGGACAGCAGGAGGGGAGCCAAGGGCACTCAGGTGCCACCAAACCCCCTCAGATGCCACCAAAGCCTGTCCAGGTGCCAGCAAACCCCCTCTAAGTGTCACCAAAGCCTCTCTAGATGTCACCTAACCATCCTTAAGTGCCACCAAAGCCTCTCTAGATCCATTAAAACCTCTTTAGATGCCACCAAACCATCCTTAACTGCCACCAAACCTTCTCCAAGTGCCACCAAACCATCCTTAACTGCCACCAAATCCCCTCCAGGTGCCACCAGACCCTTTCCAGATGGACTAAACTCAGCCTAGATGCCACCAAACCCCCTCCAGGTGCCACCAAACCATCCTTAACTGCCACCAAAGCCCCTCTAGATGGACTAAACCTGGTCTAGATGCCATCAAACCCCCTCCAGATGTCACCAAACCCTCTCTAGATCCATTAAAGCCTCTCCAGGTGCCACCAAATCCCATCCAGATGTCCCCAAACCCCCTCCAGATGCCACCAAACCTTCTCCAAGTGCCACCAAAACCCCTCCAAGTGACACCAAACCCTCTACAGCTGCCACCAAACCCGGTCTAGATCCCACTAAACCTCCCCCAATGCCACCAAACCCCATCCAGATGGACTAAACCCAGCCTAGATGCCACCAAACCCCCTCCAGATGTCCCCAAACCTGGTCTAGATGCCACCAAACCCCATCCAGATGGACTAAACCCAGCCTAGATGCCACCAAACATTCTCCAAGTGCCACCAAATCCCATCCAGGTGCCACCAAACCATCCTTAACTGCCACCAAACCCCTCCAGGTGGACCAAACCCGGCCTAGATGCCATCAAACCCCCCCCCCAGATGTCACCAAACCCGGCCTAGATGCCATCAAACCCCCTCCAGATGTCACCAAACCCCCTCCAGATGTCACCAAACCCCTTCCAGATGCCCCCAAACCCTCTCCAGATGGACTAAACCCAGGCGTAGTGCCACCAAACCCCCTCCAGGTGCCACCAAACCCCCTCCAGATGGACTAAACTCAGCCTAGATGCCACCAAACCCCCTCCAGATGGACTAAACTCAGCCTAGATGCCACCAAACCCCCTCCAGGTGCCACCAAACCATCCTTAACTGCCACCAAACCCCCTCTAGATGGACTAAACCTGGTCTAGATGCCATCAAACCCCCTCCAGATGTCACCAAAGCCTCTCCAGGTGCCACCAAATCCCATCCAGATGTCCCCAAACCCCCTCCAGATGTCCCCAAACCCTCTCCAGCTGTCACTAAACCCAGCCTAGATGCCACCAAACCCCCTCTAGATGGACTAAACCCAGCCTAAATGTCCCCAAACCCCCTCTAGATGCCACCAAACCCCTTCCAGATGGACTAAACCCAGCCTAGATGTCACCAAACCCCCTCCAGATGTCACCAAACCCCCTCCAGATGCCACCAAACCCCCTCCAGCTGCCCCCAAACCCCCACCCAGCCACCACCCTTGGATGGCGCCATCCCCAGCCCGGGTTGGGGACACTCGGGGACGGTTGGGGACAGTTGGGGACCTGCTGGCAGATGCTGGCGTAGCGCGCCAGGACGTTGGCGTTCTCCATGACGGCGAGGCGCGTGGGCGTGTGCGGCGTGATCTTCAGCACGCAGCGCCACTTGGCAAAGTCAGCGCCGTCCTTCTTGTACTGGGCACAGCGCTCCATGAGCCCGTCCAGCCCTGGGGACAATGGGGACATTGGGGACATTGGGGACACTGGGGACGTTGGGGGCAATGGGGACATTG
Source organism: Agelaius phoeniceus (assembly GCF_051311805.1). NCBI lineage: Eukaryota > Metazoa > Chordata > Aves > Passeriformes > Icteridae > Agelaius > Agelaius phoeniceus. Next base: position 10,445,517 of record NW_027509866.1, on the reverse strand, counting down.
GGGGCAATGGGGACACTGAGGATAATGGGGACATTGTGGTCATGGAGGACCTGGTGAGTGTTGGGGACACTGGGGACGCTGGGGACATTGGGGGCAATGGGGACACTGAGGTCATGGAGGATCTGGAGAGTGTTGGGGACACTGGGGGCAATGGGGACACTGGGGACACTTGGCAAAGTCAGCGCCATCCTTCTCGTACTGGGCACAGCGCTCCATGAGCCCGTCCAGCCCTGGGGACATTGGGGACATTGGGGACACTGGGGGCAATGGGGACATTGGGGACAATGGGGTCAATGGGGACATTGCGGTCATGGAGGACCTGGAGAGTGTTGGGGACATTGGAGGTGCTGGGGACATTGGGGACACTGGGGGACATTGGGGACACTGGGGACACTGGGGGACATTGGGGACACTGGGGTCAATGGGGTCAATGGGGACACTGAGGACGTTGCAGTCATGGAGGTGCTGGGGACACTGGGGGCAATGGGGACATTGGGGGAATGGAGATATTGGGGGCAATGGGGACATTGGGGACATTGTGGTTATGGAGGACCTGGTGAGTGTTGGGGACACTGGGGGCAATGGGGACACTGGGGGGCATTGGGGATATTGGGGATGTTTGGGTCAATGGGGTCAATGGGGACACTGAGGACGTTGCAGTCATGGAGGTGCTGGGGACACTGGGGACACTGGGGGCAATGGGGACACTGGGGACACTGGGGACACTGGGGGCAATGGGGATGTTTGGGACATTGGGGTCAATGGGGACACTGAGGACGTTGCAGTCATGGAGGTACTGGGGACATTGGGGGCAACGGGGACACTGGAGACACTGGGGACACTGGGGACATCAAGGGTGTTGGGGACATTGGAGGCAATCGGGACACTGAGGACATTGTGGTCACAAAGGACCTGGTGAGTGTTGGGGACACTGGGGGCAATGGGGATGTTTGGGTCAATGGGGACACTGAGGACAATGGGGACACTGTGGTCATGGAGGACCTGGTGAGTGTTGGGGACATTGGGGACATTGGGGACACTGGGGGCACTGGGGACATTGGGGGCAATTGGGGGAATGGAGACATTGGGGGCAATGGGGACACTGGGGATGTTTGGGACACTGGGGATGTTTGGGACACTGGGGACATTGGGGACATTTGGGTCAATGGGGACATTGCGGTCATGGAGGACCTGGAGAGTGTTGGGGACACTGGGGGCAATGGGGACATTGGGGGCAATGGGGACACTGGGGACACTTGGCAAAGTCAGCGCCGTCCTTCTTGTACTGGGCACAGCGCTCCATGAGCCCGTCCAGCCCTGGGGACAGCACGGGGACAGCACGGGGACATTGGGGACACTGGGGACATTGCGGATGTTTGGGACATTGGGGACAATGGGGGCACTGGGGATGTTGGGGGCAATGGGGATGTTTGGGTCAATGGGAACACTGAGGACATTGTGGTCATGAAGGACCTGGAGAGTGTTGGGGACATTGGGGACAATGGAGACACTGGGGACACTGGGCACACTGGGGACATTGGGGGCAATGGGGACCTTGGGGACATTGGGGATGTTTGGGTCAATGGGGTCAATGAGGACATTGTGGTCATGGAGGACCTGGTGAGTGTTGGGGACACTGGGGACGCTGGGGACATTGGGGATGTTTGGGTCAATTTGGACACTGAGGACATTGCAGTCATGGAGGACCTGGAGAGTGTTGGGGACACTGGGGGCAATGGGGGCATTGGGGGCAATGGGGACATTGTGGTCATGGAGGACCTGGTGAGTGTTGGGGACATTGGAGGTGCTGGGGATAACTGGGGACACTGGGGGCAATGGGGATATTGGGGATGCTGGGGACATTTGGGTCAATGGGGTCAATGGGGACACTGAGGACATTGTGGTCATGGAGGACCTGGTGAGTGTTGGGGACACTGGGGACGCTGGGGACATTGGGGGCAATTGGGGGAATGGAGACATTGGGGACAATGGGGACATTGGGGATGTTTGGGTCAATGGGGGCAATGGGGACACTGAGGACGTTGCGGTCATGGAGGACCTGGAGAGTGTTGGGGACACCGGGGGACATTGGGGGACACTGGGGACGTTGGGGACACTGGGGACATTGGGGACATTGGGGGACACTGGGGACGTTGGGGACACTGGGGATGATTGGGACATTGGGGACAGCAGGAGACATTGAGGATGTTTGGGGCAATGGGAACATTGAGGAGGTTGTGGTCATGAAAGACCTGGAGAGTGTTGAGGACAATGAGGACATGGGGGACATGGGGGACATTGGGGACACAGGGCACTGTGGGGGACCTTGGGGGGACAGGGGACACAGGGCACTGAGGGAGCTCCAAGAGCCTGTCCAGCTCTGGGGACACTGGGGACATTGCAGTCATGGAGGACCTGGTGAGTGTTGGGGACACTGGGGACATTGGGGGCAATGGGGACATTGGGGACACTGGGGACATGGAGCATTGCAGGGGCTCCATGAGGCCACTGAGTCCTGGGGACAGTGGGGACATATTTGGGACATTGGGGACAGCGGGAGACATTGAGGATGTTTGGGGCAATGGGGACACTGGGGACATCAAGGGTGTTGGGGACATCGGGGGCAATGGGGACATTGAGGATGTTGTGGTCATGGAAGACCTGGAGAGTATTGGGGACACTGTGGACATCGGGAACATTGGGGGACAATGGGGACACAGGACACTGTGGGGACACTGGGGGCAATGGGGACATTGGGACATCAGGGCACATTGGGGACATTGGGGACATTTGGGGGACACGGGACACAGGGCACTGAGGGAGCTCCAAGAGCCTGTCCAGCCCTGGGGACATTGGGGACATTGGGGACACTGGGGACATTGTGGTCATGGAGGACCTGGTGAGTGTTGGGGACATTGGGGACATTGGGGACATGGAGCAATGCAGGGGCTCCATGAGGCCACTGAGTCCTGGGGACACTGGGGACATCAGGGGACACTGGGGACCCTGTGGTGGCACGAGCTGGGCTGGGCTGGGTGGGTGACACAGGGATGGGGACACCAGGGTGGCATCAGGGACACCATGGTGACAGGGATGGGGACAGAGCGGTGGCCTTGGGGACAGGGCTGGGACAGGGACAGGGACACGGTGGTGGCCTTGGGGACACGGTGGTGGCCTTGGGGACATTGCTGTCACTCACCCTGGGTCGTGGTCTCGCCGTTGGTGCCAGCCAGGGGCACCACGCCCTTGTCCACCTGGGGGACAGTGACACCGTCACGGGGACACCGGGGACACCAGCAGGGCCCCAGGGTGTCCCCGATGTCCCCAAAGTGTCCCCAATGCCCCAAAGACCCCAAATGTCCCTGAAGTGTCCCCACCTCACCCTCTGAACCCACCTCAGATGTGGCTCCTCTGCTCCCACCTCTCCATGGTCAACCCAACTCAAGGAACTCCCAACACTCCCAATCCCCCGAGTCCCCAAGGTGTCCCCAAGGTGTCCCCAATGTCCTCAAGACCCCAAACATCCCTGAACTGTCCCCACCCCACCCTCTGAACCCACCTCAGATGTGGCTCCCACCATTCCATGCTTGACCCAACTCAAGGAACGCCCAACACCCTCAATGTCCCTGACATCCCCAATGTCCCTGAGGTGTCCCCAAGGTGTCCCCAAGCTCCTCAAGACCCCAAACATCCCCACCTCACCCTCTGAACCCACCTCAGATGTGGCTCCCACCTCCCCACGTTCAACCCAACTCAAGGAACACCCAACATCCCCAAATCCCCCGAGTCCCCAAGGTTGTCCCCAAGGTGTCCCCAAGGTGTCCCCAAGCTCCTAAAGACCCCAAACATCCCCACCTCACCCTCTGAACCCACCTCAGATGTGGCGCCCACCTCTCCACGGTTGACCCAACTCAAGGAACTCCCAACACCCCCAATGTCCCTGAGGTGTCCCCAAGGTGTCCCCAAGCTCCTAAAGACCCCAAACGTCCCCATCCCACCCTCTGAACCCACCTCAGATGTGGCTCCCACCTCTCCATGTTCAACCCAACTCAAGGAACTCCCAACACCCCCAAGGTGTCCCCAAGGTGTCCCCAAGCTCCTCAAGACCCCAAATGTCCCTGAACTGTCCCCACCTCACCCTCTGAACCCACCTCAGATGTGGCTCCCACCATTCCATGCTTGACCCAACTCAAGGAACACCCAACTCCCTCAATGTCCCTGACATCCCCGATGTCCCCGAGGTGTCCCCAAGGTGTCCCCAAGCTCCTCAAGACCCCAAACATCCCCACCTCACCCTCTGAACCCACCTCAGATGTGGCTCCCACCTCCCCACGTTCAACCCAACTCAAGGAACGCCCAACACCCCCAAATCCCCAAGACCCCAGCGACGTCCCCAGTGATGTCCCCAAGGTTGTCCCCAAGGTGTCCCCATTATCTCCAAGGTGTCCCCAAGCTCCTCAAGACCCCAAACGTGCCCACCTCACCCTCTGAACCCACCTCAGATGTGGCTCCCACCTCCCCACGGTTGACCCAACTCAAGGAACACCCAACATCCCCAAGACACCTCAACCTCTCCAGGACCCCTCAATGTCCCCAAGTTCCTTCATTGTCCCCATTATCTCCAAGGTGTCCCCAAGCTCCTCAAGACCCCAAATGTCCCTGAACTGTCCCCACCTCACCCTCTGAACCCACCTCAGATGTGGCTCCCACCTCCCCACGGTTGACCCAACTCAAGGAACGCCCAACACCCCCAATGTCCCCGAGGTGTCCCCAAGGTGTCCCCAATGCCCTCAAGACCCCAAACTGTCCCCACCTCACCCTCTGAACCCACCTCAGATGTGGCTCCCACCTCTCCATGTTCAACCCAACTCAAGGAACACCCAACGTCCCCAAGACCCCTCAACCTCTCCAGGACCCCTCAATGTCCCCAAGTTCCTTCATTGTCCCCATTATCTCCAAGGTGTCCCCAAGCTCCTAAAGACCCCAAATGTCCCTGAACTGTCCCCACCTCACCCTCTGAACCCACCTCAGATGTGGCTCCCACCATTCCATGCTTGACCCAACTCAAGGAACTCCCAACACCCCCAATGTCCCTGACATTCCCGATGTCCTCAAGGTTGTCCCCAAGGTGTCCCCAAGCTCCTAAAGACCCCAAACGTCCCCACCTGACCCTCTGAACCCACCTCAGATGTGGCTCCCACCTCCCCACGGTTGACCCAACTCAAGGAACTCCCAACACCCCCAAGACCCCAAGGTGTCCCCAATGTCCTCAAGACCCCAAATGTCCCTGAACTGTCCCCACCTCACCCTCTGAACCCACCTCAGATGTGGCTCCTCTGCTCCCATCTCTCCACGGTCAACCCAACTCAAGGAACTCCCAACACTCCCAATGTCCCTGAGGTGTCCCCAAGGTGTCCCCAATGTCCTCAAGACCCCAAACATCCCCACCTCACCCTCTGAACCCACCTCAGATGTGGCTCCCACCTCCCCACGTTCAACCCAACTCAAGGAATGCCCAACACCCCCAAGACCCCAAAGTGTCCCCAATGTCCCCAAGGTGTCCCCAATGTCCTCAAGACCCCAAACATCCCCACCTCACCCTCTGAACCCACCTCAGATGTGGCTCCTCTGCTCCCACCTCCCCACGGTTGACCCAACTCAAGGAACGCCCAACGTCCCCAAATCCCCAATGTCCCTGAGGTGTCCCCGAGGTTGTCCCACCTTGATGCCCACCAGGGCGCCCTTGTCGCGGATGACCTGCGGGAAGGGGCGCCCGTCGTCGGCTTTCTGGTACATGGTCTCGTGGAACAGGATGACGCCGCCGATGCACGGCTCCACGCGCTTGTCGGCCGTGAACAGCAGCTGCCGGTACCAGCGCCGGTTCTCCTCCGTGTTCTCGGCGCCCACCGAGCTCAGCCGCTTGGCGATGCTGCCTGAGGGGGGCGGAGACCAGTAGAAACCAGTTAGAACCAGTATGGACCAGTTAGAACCAGTATGGACCAGTTAGAACCAGTATGGACCACTATGGATCCCTATGAACCAGTGTAAACCAGTCTGGCTCAGCCGCTTGGCAATGGTGCCTAAAGGGGGCACGGACCGGTTAGAACCAGTATAAACCAGTATGGACCAGTATGGACCAGTATGGACCAGTTAGAATCAGTATAAACCACTATGGACCCCTATGAACCAGTATAAACCAGTCTGGCTCAGCTGCTTGGCAATGCTGCCTGTGGGGGCATGGACCAGTTAGAACCAGTATGGACCAGTTAGAACCAGTATGGATGAGTATGGGCCACTATAAACCAGTTAGAACCAGTATGGACCAGTTAGAACCAGTATGGACCACTATGGATCCCTATGAACCAGTGTAAACCAGTCTGGCTCAGCTGCTTGGCGATGGTGCCTAAAGGGGGCACGGACCGGTTAGAACCAGTATAAACCAGTATGGACCAGTCAGAACCAGTTAGGACAAGTATAAACTACTATGGATTGTATGAACCAGTATGGACCAGTATAAACCAGTATGGACCAGTATAAACTACTATGGACCCCTATGAACCAGTATGGACCAGTATAAACCAGTCTGGCTCAGCCACTTGGCAATGGTGCCTAAAGGGGGCATGGACCAGTTAGAACCGGTATAAACCAGTATGGACCAGTTAGAACCAGTACGGACCAATTAGAACCAGTATGGACCAGTATAAACCAGTCTGGCTCAGCCACTTGGCAATGGTGCCTAAAGGGGGCATGGACCAGTTAGAACCAGTATAAACCAGTATGGACCAGTTAGAGCCAGTATGGTCCAATTAGAACCCCTAATGTCCCCTATGAACCAGTACGGACCAGTATAAACCAGTATGGTTCAGCTGCTTGGCAATGCTGCCTGTGGGGGCACAGGACCAGTATGGACCAGTTAGAACCAGTATGGATGAGTATGGGCCACTATAAACCAGTTAGAACCAGTACGGACCAGTATAAACCAGTCTGGCTCAGCTGCTTGGCAATGGTGCCTAAAGGGGGCACAGAACCAGTATGGACCAGTTAGAACCAGTATGGACCAGTTAGAACCAGTATGGATGAGTATGGGCCACTATAAACCAGTTAGAACCAGTATGGACCAGTATGGGCCACTATAAACCAGCCAGAACCAGTATGGACCAGTATAAACCAGTCTGGCTCAGCTGCTTGGTGATGCTGCCTAAAGAGGGCACAGACCAGTTAGAACCAGTATGGACCAGTTAGAACCAGTTAGGACCAGTATAAACCACTATGGACCCCTATGGACCAGTATGGACCAGTATAAACCAGTCTGGCTCAGCTGCTTGGTGATGCTGCCTGTGGGGGCACGGACCAGTTAGAACCAGTATAGACCAGTTAGAACCAGTATAAACCAGTGTGCTCCAGCCCATTCCCAGTATAACCCAGTATAACCCAGCACATTCCCAGTATAACCCAATATAACCCAGTGTGTCCCAGCCCATTCCCAGCCCATTCCCAGTATAAACCAGTATAAACCAGTACAAACCAGTGGACTCATCGGCAGCCAGGATGCCCTTGCCGGGTGCCACGATGCGCTGGGCCATGGCCCCAGTGTGTCCCAGTCCATCCCAGTATAACCCAGTATAACCCAGTGTGTCCCAGCCCATCCCAGTATAACCCAGTATAACCCAGTGTGTCCCAGCCCATTCCCAGCCCATTTCCAGTATAAACCAGTATAAACCAGTACAAACCAGTGGACTCATCGGCAGCCAGGATGCCCTTGCCGGGTGCCACGATGCGCTGGGCCATGGCCCCAGTGTGTCCCAGTCCATCCCAGTATAACCCAGTATAACCCAGTGTGTCCCAGCCCATTCCCAGTATAACTCAGTATAACCCAGTGTGTCCCAGCCCATTCCCAGTATAACCCAGTATAAACCAGTATAAACCAGTACAAACCAGTGGACTCATCGGCAGCCAGGATGCCCTTGCCGGGTGCCACGATGCGCTGGGCCATGGCCCCAGTGTGTCCCAGTCCATCCCAGTATAACCCAGTATAACCCAGTGTGTCCCAGCCCATTCCCAGTGTGTCCCAGCCCATTCCCAGTATAAACCAGTATAAACCAGTATAAACCAGTACAAACCAGTGGACTCATCGGCAGCCAGGATGCCCTTGCCGGGTGCCACGATGCGCTGGGCCATGGCCCCAGTGTGTCCCAGTCCATCCCAGTATAACCCAGTATAACCCAGTGTGTCCCAGCCCATTCCCAGTGTGTCCCAGCCCATTCCCAGTATAAACCAGTATAAACCAGTACAAACCAGTGGACTCATCGGCAGCCAGGATGCCCTTGCCGGGTGCCACGATGCGCTGGGCGATGGCCGCCAGCTCCTTCTTCTGCTCGGGGGTGAGGGCGGGCACGGGCGGGGACATCCTGACAGGGCTGGTGGCACTGAGGGGACAATGGTGACGTCACGGGGGGTGGCGGTGACGTCATGGGGGTGGGGGAGGGGCAGGGATATGGTCACAAATGGGGGGGGGGGGGGTCACCAGAAAGGGAGGGAGGGAACTGGGGGGACTGGGAGGGACTGGGAGGGAACTGGGAGGGGATTGGGAGTGAACTGGGGGCACTGGGAGCACTGGGAGGGGACTGGGAGGGCACTGGGAGGGGACTGAGACAAACTGGGAGAGAATGAGGGGCACTGGGAGGGACTGGGAGTGAACTGGGAGGGCACTGGGGGCACTGGGAGGGACTGGGGGGGCAGTGGGAAGGGACTGGGAGCACTGGGAGGGGACTGGGAGGGGACTGGGAGCACTGGGGGCACTGGAGGCACTGGGAGTGAACTGGGAGCACTGGGAGCACTGGGAGCACTGGGAGCACTGGGAGGGGACTGGGAGAGACTGGGGGGACTGGGAGAGACTGGGAGAGACTGAGGGGCACTGGGAGGGAACTGGGAGGGACTGGGAGGGACTGGGAGTGAACTGGGAGGGGACTGGGGGCACTGGGAGTGAACTGGGGGGGACTGGGAGCACTGGGAGCACTGGGAGGGACTGGGAGGGGACTGGGGGGACTGAGACAAACTGGGAGAGAATGAGGGAACTGGGAGGGACTGGGAGGGACCGGGAGTGAACTGGGAGGGGACTGGGGGCACTGGGAGGGACCAAGGGCACTGGGAGGGGACTGGGAGCACTGGGAGCACTGGGAGCACTGGGAGGGGAATGGGAGGGGACTGGGAAGGGACTGGGAGCACTGGGAGGGGACTGGGAGGGACCAAGGGCACTGGGAGCATTGGGAGGGACTGGGAGTGAACTGGGAGGCGACTGGGGGCACTGGGAGGGACTGGGAATGAACTGGGAGGGACTGGGAGGGCACTGGGAGGGAACTGGGAGCACTGGGAGCACTGGGGGAACTAGGGGCACTGGGAGCACTGGGAGCACTGGGAGCACTGGGGGCACTGGGGGAACTGGGGGGGGCCGGGAGCACTGGGAGGGACTGGGAGTGAACTGGGAGCACTGGGGGCACTGGGAGCACTGGGAGAGCACTGGGAGCACTGGGAGGGCACTGGGAGGGACTGGGGAGCACTGGGAGAGCACTGGGAGCACTGGGAGCACTGGGAGCACTGGGGGCACTGGGGGCCCTGGGAGGGCACTGGGAGCACTGGGAGTGAACTGGGGGCACTGGGGGCACTGGGAGCACTGGGAGGGACTGGGAGCACTGGGAGTGAACTGGGGGGGACTGGGAGCACTGGGAGGGACTGGGAGGGCACTGGGAGCACTGGGAGGGCACTGGGGGCACTGGGAGAGCACTGAGAGCACTGGGAGCACTGGGAGAGCACTGGGAGCACTGGGGGCACTGGGGGCACTGGGAGCACTGGGAGGGACTGGGAGTGAACTGGGGGCACTGGGAGCACTGGGAGGGCACTGGGAGGGACCAAGGGTACTGGGAGGGCACTGGGAGCACTGGGAGCACTGGGAGGGCACTGGGAGAGCACTGGGAGCACTGGGAGCACTGGGAGCACTGGGGGCACTGGGGACACTGGGAGCACTGGGAGAGCACTGGGAGAGCACTGGGAGCACTGGGAACACTGGGAGAGCACTGGGAGAGCACTGGGAGCACTGGGAGCACTGGGAACACTGGGAGAGCACTGGGAGGGCACTGGGAGCACTGGGGGCACTGGGAGAGCACTGGGAGCACTGGGGGCACTGGGAGCACTGGGAGCACTGGGGACACTGGGAGCACTGGGGGCACTGGGAGAGCACTGGGAGGGCACTGGGAGCACTGGGAGCACTGGGAGCACTGGGGGCACTGGGGACACTGGGAGCACTGGGGGCACTGGGAGAGCACTGGGAGCACTGGGGGCACTGGGAGCACTGGGAGCACTGGGGACACTGGGAGCACTGGGGGCACTGGGGGCACTGGGAGAGCACTGGGAGCACTGGGAGCACTGGGAGGGCACTGGGAGCACTGGGGACACTGGGAGCACTGGGGGCACTGGGGGCACTGGGGGCACTGGGAGCACTGGGAGCACTGGGAGCACTGGGGGCACTGGGAGCACTGGGGGCACTGGGGGCACTGGGAGGGCACTGGGAGCACTGGGAGTGAACTGGGGGCACTGGGGGCACTGGGAGCACTGGGAGGGACCGGGAGGGACTGGGAGCACTGGGAGTGAACTGGGGGGGACTGGGAGCACTGGGAGGGACTGGGAGGGCACTGGGAGCACTGGGAGGGCACTGGGGGCACTGGGAGAGCACTGAGAGCACTGGGAGCACTGGGAGAGCACTGGGAGCACTGGGGGCACTGGGGGCACTGGGAGCACTGGGAGGGACTGGGAGTGAACTGGGGGCACTGGGAGGGACTGGGAGGGCACTGGGAGGGACCAAGGGTACTGGGAGGGCACTGGGAGCACTGGGAGCACTGGGAGGGGACTGGGGGGACTGGGAGGGAACTGGGGGGACTGGGAGGGACTGGGAGGGACTGGGAGGGAACTGGGGGGACTGGGAGAGCACTGGGAGGGGACTGGGGGGACTGGGAGGGACTGGGAGGGGACTGGGAGGGCACTGGGGCACTGGGAGTGAACTGAGGGCACTGGGAGGGACTGGGAGCACTGGGAGCACTGGGAGAGCACTGGGAGCACTGGGGGGGCACTGGGAGCACTGGGAGAGCACTGGGAGCACTGGGGGGGCACTGGGAGCACTGGGAGTGAACTGGGAGCACTGGGAACACTGGGAGGGCACTGGGAGCACTGGGAGAACTGGGAGGGCACTGGGAGAACTGGGAGGGCACTGGGAGAACTGGGAGCACTGGGAGCACTGGGAGCACTGGGAGGGACTGGGAGTGAACTGGGGGCACTGGGAGCCCTGGGAGGGCACTGGGGGCACTGGGAGGGGACTGGGAGCACTGGGAGAGCACTGGGGGCACTGGGAGAGCAGTGGGAGAGCACTGGGAGGGCACTGGGAGAGCACTGGGAGAGCACTGGGAGGGCACTGGGAGGGCACTGGGAGCACTGGGGGCACTGGGAGCACTGGGAGTGAACTGGGAGTGAACTGGGAGGGACTGGGAGGGACTGGGAGGGACTGGGAACACTGGGAGTGAACTGGGAGGGACTGGGGACACTGGGAGGGACTGGGAGGGGACTGGGATTGAACTGGGGACACTGGGAGTGGTCTGGGGACACTGGGAGGGGACTGGAGAGAACTGGGAGGGACTGGGAGTGAACTGGGGGCACTGGGAGTGAACTGGAAGCGAACTGGGAGTGACTGGAAAAGGTCAGAGAGCACTGGGAGGGACTGGGAGCACTGGGAGTGAACTGGGAATTAACTGGGACAGACTGGGAGGGACTGGGAGCACTGGGAGGGAACTGGGAGGGACTGGGAGCACTGGGAGTGAACTGGGAGGGACTGGGAGGGACTGGGGAGCACTGGGAGGGACTGGGAATTAACTGGGAGGGACTGGGAGGGCACTGGGGGGGAAGAACCCCGGGATTTGGAGGGGAAAACCCCAAAATTTTGAAGGGAAAATCCCAAAATTTTGAGGGGAAAACCCCAAGATTTTGAAGGGAAAACCCCAAAATTTTGAGGGGAAAATCCCAAGATTTGGAGGGGAAAACCCCAAAATTTTGAGGTAAAACCCCCAAGATTTTGAGGGGAAAACCCCCAGGATTTTGAGGTAAAAACCCCAAAATTTTGAAGGGAAAATCCCAAAATTTTGAGGGAAAACCCCAAGACTTTGAGGAGAAAACCCCAAGATTTTGAGGGAAAATCCCCAGGATTTTGAGGTAAAAACCCCAAAATTTTGAGGTAAAATCCCCAGGATTTTGAGGGAAAACCCTCAAGATTTTGAGGGGAAAACCCCAAAATTTTGAAGGGAAAATCCCAGGATTTTGAGGGGGAAATCCCAGGATTTTGAGGGAAAACCCCTAAGATTTTTAGGGAAAACCCCAAGACTTTGAGGAGAAAAACCCAAAATTTGGAGGGGAAACCTCCAGGATTTTGAGGTAAAAACCCCAAAATTTTGAGGGAAAATCCCCAAGATTTGGAGGAGAAAACCCCAAGATTTTGAAGAGAAAACCCCAAGATTTTGGGAGAAAAACCCCAAGATTTGGAGGGGAAACCTCCAGGATTTTGAGGTAAAAACCCCAAAATTTTGAGGGAAAATCCTCAGGATTTTGAGGGGAAATCCCAAGACTTTGAGGAGAAAACCCCAAAATTTGGAGGAGAAAACCCCAAGATTTTGGGAGAAAACCCCCAAGATTTGGAGGGGAAAATCCCAAGATTTTGAGGAGAAAACCCTCGAATTTTGAGGGAAAAAAACCCCAAAACTTTAAGGGAAAAACCCCAAACTTTTTAGGGGAAAACCCCGGGATTTTGAAGGGAAAAATCCCAAGATCTGAAAGGGAAAAACCCAAGACTTTGAGGGGCAGACCCCAAGATTTTGAGGGAAAACCCCCAGGATTTTGAGGTAAAACCCCAAAATTTTGAAGGGAAATCCCTGAAATTTTGAGGGGAAAACCCCCAGGATTTTGAGGGGAAAACCCCAAAATTTTGAAGGGAAATCCCTGAAATTTTGAGGGGAAACCCCCCAGGATTTTGAGGTAAAACCACCAAAATTTTGAAGGAAAATCCCTGAAATTTTGAGGGGAAAACCCCCAGGATTTTAAGGGTAAAACCCCAAAATTTTGAGGTGAAAACCCCACGATTTTGAGAGGGAAAACCCCGGGATTTTAAGGGTAAAACCCCAAAATTTTGAGGTGAAACCCCCAACAGTTTTAGGGAAAACCCTCAAGATGTTGATGGCAAATCCCAAAGATTTTGGAGGGAAATCCCAAAAATCTTGAGGGAAAAGCCTCAAATTTCGAGAATTTTGAGGTGAAACCCACAACATTTAAACCAAAAACCCCAAGATTTGAAGAGGGAACCGCCAGGATTTTGAAGGGAAATCCCCGAAATTTTGAGGTAAAACCTGCACAGATTTATGAGACAAGAAAAAACCCCAAAGTGGAGAAAAAAGCCCCGGATGTTCTCAGGGGGGGCACCCACCGAGTGTCCGGAGAGGTTCGGGAGTGTTCGGGAGTATCCGGAAGTGTCCGGAGAGGTTCGGGAGTGTTCGGGAGTGTCCGGAGAGGTTCGGGAGTTTCCGGAAAGGTTCGGGAGTGTCCGGAAAGGTTCGGGAGTGTCCGGAGAGGTTCGGGAGTGTCCGGAAAGGTTCGGAGAGGTTCGGAAGGGTTCGGAGAGGTTCGGGAGTGTCCGGAAAGGTTCGGAAGGGTCCGGAGAGGTTCGGGAGTGTCCGGGAGCTGCGGGAGCCGATCCGGGAATGGCCGAGGGAGCCCCGAACCCGGCAAGGGCCCCGGGCCAGCCCCGCCCCCGCCAAGGGCGTTTCAAGGGGAGGAGGAGGAGGAGGAGGAGGAGGAGGAAGGAGGAGGAAGGAGGAGAAACGGGGAAAGCACCGGGCAGGGGCCGCTCCCCTACCCCGCCCCGCCGCCGGGGGAACCCCAAATCCGAACTTTGGAACCCCAAATCCGAACTTTGGAACCCCAAATCCGCCTTTGGAATCATCAAATTCGCCTGTGGAAACCCCAAATCCGCCTGAGGAACCCCAAATCCGCCTTTGGAATCATCAAATTCGCCTGAGGAACCCCAAATCCGCCTGAGGAACCCCAAATCCGCCTGTGGAGTCCCAAACCCGAACTTTGGAACCCCAAATCCGCCTTTGGAATCATCAAATTCGCCTGTGGAAACCCCAAATCCACCTTTGGAATCATCAAATCCGCCTGTGGAACCCCAAATCCGCCTTTGGAATCATCATCAAATTCGCCTCTGGAATCATCAAATTTGCACTTTGCACCCCAAATCCACCTTTGGAATCATCAAATCCGCCCGTGGAGCCCTAAAATCTGCACTTTGCGCCCCAAATCCGCCCTTTGCACCCCAAATCCGCCTTTGGAATCATCAAATCCGCCTGTGGAGCCCTAAAATCGGCACTTTGCACCCCAAATCCGCACTTTGCACCCCAAATCCACCCGTGGAGCCCTAAAATCCGCACTTTGCACCCCAAATCCGCCCTTTGGAATCATCAAATCCGCCCTTTGCACCCCAAATCCGCACTTTGGAACCCATAAATTCGGCTTTTGCGGCTCAATTTCTGCCTTTTGAATGCCACTTTTGAGTTTTCACTCCCAAATTCAACTTTTGCACCCTGAAATCTGCCTTTTGAGCACCCCCAAATTCGACGTTTTGCACCCCAAAATTCGACGTTTTGCACCCCAAATTCGACTCTTTGCACCCCAAAATCCACCTTCAGAACCCCAAAATTCGACTTTTTCGCCCACAAATCTGCATTTTTACCCCCCAAATCTGCAGTTTCCACCTCAGAATTTCTTCCCGCACCACTAAAATCCAAAATCCACCCCAGAGCCCAAAATCTGCACTTTTCACCTCAAAATCACCACTTTTTACCTCAGGATTTCCTCCCAGTCCGCAAAATTTGCCTTTTTCACCCCAAAATCTCCTTTTTTACCTCAAAACCGGCACTTTTTCCCTCAAAATCTCCCTTTTTTACCTCACGATTTCCTTACCCACCACAAACTCTGCCCCAGCTCCCAAAATCTGCACTTTTTACCTCAAAATCACCACTTTTTACCTCAAAATCACCACTTTTAACTTCAGGATTTCTTCCCAATCCCCAAAATCTGCCTTTTTCACCCCAAAATCTCATTTTTTACCTCAAAACCGGCACTTTTTCCCTCAAAATCTCCCTTTTTTACCTCACGATTTCCTTACCCACCACAAACTCTGCCCCAGCACCCAAAATCTGCACTTTTCACCTTAAAATCTGCACTTTTTACCTCAAAATCTGCAATTTTTTCCTTCAGGATTGCCCTCCGCCCCCAAAATCTGCTATTTCCACTCCAAAATCTTCTTTTTTACCTCAAAATCTGCTTTTTTATCTCAAATTCTCCACATTTTACCTAACGGTTTCCTCACCCACCACAAAATGTGCCCCAGCTCCCAAAATCTGCACTTTTCACCTCAAAATCTGCACTTTTAACTTCAGGATTTCCTTCCAATCCCCAAAATCTGCCTTTTTCACCCCAAAATCTCCTTTTTTACCTCAAAACCGGCACTTTTTCCCTCAAAATCTCCCTTTTTAACCTCACGATTTCCTCTCCCACCACAAACTCTGCCCCAGCTCCCAAAATCTGCACTTTTCACCTCAAAATCTGCACTTTTTTTCCTTCAGGATTGCCCTCCGCCCCCAAAATCTGCTATTTCCACTCCAAAATCTTCATTTTTACCTCAAAATCTGCTTTTTTATCTCAATATCTCCACTTTTTACCTCACGATTTCCTCTCCCACCACAAAATCTGCCCCAGCTCCCAAAATCTGCACTTTTCACCTCAAAATCACCACTTTTAAAACTTCAGGATTTCCTCCCGCACTCCAAAATCTGCCTTTTTCACCCCAAAATCCGCCTTTTTCACCCCAAAATCCACTTTTTTACTTCAAACCCGGCACTTTTCCCCTCAAAACCTGCGCGTTTTTCCCTCACGACTTCCTCCAACCGCCCAAAACGTTTCCCCGGACGCCCAAAATTCGCCTTTTTCCCCTCAAATTCCGCCTTTTCACCCCAAATTCCGCCTTTTCCACCCCAAATTCAGCCCCTTTTCCCTCACAGCTCCACGCCCTGCCCCGAATTTTCCCTTTTTCACCCCAAAATTCGGCCCCGCCCCTCCCCGACCCCACCTGGGCTCTGCAGCGGCGCTCGCGGGGCGTGGGCGGAGCTTAAGCTGGTGACGTCACCGCGTGTCCGCCCCGAGTGGGCGGAGCCTTAAAAGGGCAACGCCGCGAGCTGAGTCACGGTGGGGCCCACTGGGGGTTTTGGGGTTCCCGAGCGAATTTTGGGGTTCCCGAGCGAATTTTGGGGTTTTTTTAGGGGTGGCGGTGCGAATTTTAGGGTGCCTCAGGTGTTTTGGGGTTCGGGGGGGTCGTTTTTGGGGTACGGGGGGGAAGATTTCGGGGTTCGTGGTCAATTTGGGGGCGTCACTTTTGGGGTTCGGGGGCGCCATTTTGTGGTTTTGGGGGGATTTTGGGGTTTCTGGGGGGATTTGGGGTGAATCCCGGGGGATTTGGGGTTCCCGAGGGGATTTTGGGGTCCTGAGGGGATTTGGGGTCAATCCCGGGGGATTTTGGGGTCCTGAGGGGATTTGGGGTTTCTGGGGGGATTTTGGGGTCCTGAGGGGATTTTGGGGCCCTGAGGGGATTTGAGGTCAATCCCGGGGGATTTTGGGGTTTCTGGGGGGATTTTGGGGTCCTGAGGGGATTTGGGGACAATCCCGGGGGATTTTGGGGTCCTGAGGGGATTTTGGGGTCCCTGAGGGGATTTTGGGACAATCCCGGGGGATTTTGGGGTCTGAGGGGATTTGGGGAAAATCCCGGAGGATTTTGGGGTCCTGGGGGGATTTGGGGTCCTGAGGGGATTTTGGGGTCCCAGAGGGGATTTTGGGGTCCTGAGGGGATTTGGGGTCAATTCCGGGGGATTTTGGGGTCCTGAGGGGATTTGGGGACAATCCCGGGGGATTTTGGGGTCCTGAGGGGATTTTGGGGTCAATCCCGGGGGATTTTGGGGTCCCTGAGGGGATTTTGGGGTCCTGAGGGGATTTTGGGGTCCCTGAGGGGATTTGGGGACAATCCCGGGGGGATTTTGGGGTCCTGAGGGGATTTTGGGGTCCCTGGGGAGATTTGGGGACAATCCCGGGGGATTTTGGGGTCCCAGAGGGGATCTGGGGACAATCCCGGGGGATTTTGGGGTCCCTGAGGGGATTTTGGGGTCCTGAGGGGATTTGGGGACAATCCCGGGGGATTTTGGGGTCCTGAGGGGATTTTGGGGACAATCCCGGGGGATTTTGGGGTCCTGAGGGGATTTGGGGTCAATCCCGGGGGATTTTGGGGTCCCTGAGGGGATTTGGGGACAATCCCGGGGGATTTTGGGGTCCCTGAGGGGATTTTGGGGTCCTGAGGGGATTTTGGGGTCAATTCCGGGGGATTTTGGGGTCCTGAGGGGATTTTGGGGTCAATCCCGGGGGATTTCGGGGTCCTGAAGGGATTTTGGGGTCAATCTCGGGGGATTTTGGGGTCCTGAGGGGATTTGGGGGTCCTGAGGGGATTTGGGGTCAATCCCGGGAGATTTTTGGGGTCCCAGAGGGGATTTTGGGGTCCCAGAGGGAATTTTGGGGTCCTGAGGGGATTTTGGGGTCCATGAGGGGATTTTTGGGACAATCCCGGGGGATTTTGGGGTCCTGAGGGGATTTTGGGGTCCCGAGGGGATTTTGGGACAATCCCGGAGGATTTTGGGGTCCTGAAGGGATTTGGGGTCAATTCCGGGGGATTTTGGGGTCCCTGAGGGGATTTTGGGGTCCTGAGGGGATTTTGGGGCCCCTGAGGGGATTTGGGGTCAATCCCGGGGGATTTTGGGGTCCTGAGGGGATTTTGGGACAATTTCGGGGGGATTTGGGGGAATTTTAGGGAATTTTGGGGAATTTAAGGGGATTTTGGGGAATTTTAGGGGATTTTGGGGTCTCTCTCCCTCCCCGACCAATTTTGGGGGTTTTTTTCGGATTATTTTGGGGTTTTTTTAGGGTCTCCCTCCCCCAGGCAAATTTTGGGGTTTTTTTGGGGGGGTCTCCCTCCCTCTCAGACCGATTTTGGGATTTTTTAGGATATTTTGGGATTTTTTAAGGATTTTTTGGGGTTTCTCTTTCCCTCCCCAATCCCATTTTAGGATTTTTTTGCATTATTTGGGATTTTTTTTGCATTATTTGGGGTTTTTTTAGGATTTTTTGGTGCCTCCCTCTCCCCCAATCCCATTTTAGGATTTTTTCTGCATTATTTCGGTGCCTCCCTGCCCCCCAATCCCATTTTAGGATTTTTTTAGGATTTTTCGGTGCCTCCCTCTCCCCCAATCCCATTTTAGGATTTTTTTAGGATTTTTCGGTGCCTCCATTCCCATTTTAGGATTTTTTTAGGATATTTTGGTGCCTCCAATCCCATTTTAGGATTTTTTAGGATTTTTTGGGATTTTTTTCGCATTATTTTGGTGCCTCCCTCTCCCCCACTCCCATTTTAGGATTTTTTAGGATTTTTTTAGGATTTTTCGGTGTCTCCCTCCCTCCCACTCCCATTTTAGGATTTTTTTAGGATTTTTTTGGTGCCTCCAATCCCATTTTAGGATTTTTTTAGGATATTTTGGCGCCTCCCTCCGCCCAAATCCCATTTTAGGATTTTTTCGGATTTTTTGGTGTCCCCACTCCCATTTTAGGATTTTTTAGGATATTTTAGGATTTTTTAGGATTTTTTGGTGTCCCCAATCCCATTTTAGGATTTTTTAGGATTTTTCGGTGCCTCCAATCCCATTTTAGGATTTTTTGGTGCCTCCCTTTCCCCCAATCCCGTTTTAGGATTTTTCGGTGTCTCCCTCTCCCCCAAATCCCATTTTAGGATTTTTTAGGATTTTTCGGTGCCTCCAATCCCATTTTAGGATTTTTTTAGGATTTTTTTTAGGATTTTTTGGTGCCTCCAATCCCATTTTAGGATTTTTTTAGGATTTTTTGGCGTCTCCCTCTCCCCCACTCCCATTTTAGGATTTTTTAGGATTTTTTTAGGATTTTTCAGTGCCTCCCTCTCCCCCAATCCCATTTTAGGATTTTTTTAGGATTTTTTTTTCTCCCTCTCCCCCACTCCCATTTTAGGATTTTTTAGGATTTTTTTAGGATTTTTTTTTCTCCCTCTCCCCCACTCCCATTTTAGGAGTTTTTAGGATTTTTTAGGATTTTTTAGGATTTTTCAGTGCCTCCCTCTCCCCCACTCCCATTTTAGGATTTTTTAGGATTTTTTTAGGATTTTTTGCTGCCCCCCTCCCCCCCAATCCCATTTTCGGATTTTTTAGGATTTTTTTAGGATTTTTCGGTGCCTCCCTCTCCCCCAATCCCATTTTAGAATTTTTTGGGATTTTTTAGGATTTTTCAGGATTTTTTTTAGGATTTTCCCCTCCTCCCCCCCCCTCCCCCGCCTCCAATTTTGGCTCCATTTTTTGGGGTTCGGTTTTTATTTTTTGGGGTTCACTCACCCTGCGGTGTCCGGGGGGGCGGCTCGGGGGGTTCTGGGGGCTCCCCCCCTTTATATGGACCCGAAATGGGGGGGGACCCCCCCCTCCCCCCCCCTCCCCGTGACCTTCTCGGGTCCCCTTTGCCCTTTCGGGAGCCCAAAATAGCCCCGCCCCTCCCCCACCCCCGCGCGCGCGCACCCCTGGGGGGGGGGGGAGGGGGGGGAGGGGTGAGCCCGCCCCTCCCCCACCCTGGGCCGTTTTTGGGGGGGGTTCCCCCCTTTTTTTAGTTGTTTAAATTGAATTTTTTGGGGATTTTCCATTCATTTTTGGGGGGGTCCCCCCCTTTTTTTGTTGTTTAAATTGAATTTTTTGGGTTTTTTCCATTCATTTTTTGGGGGGGTTCCCCCCTTTTTTTATTATTTAAATTGAATTTTTTGGGGGTTTTTCCCTCATTTTTGGGGGGGGTTCCCCCCTTTTTTTGTTGTTTAAATTGAATTTTTTTGGGATTTTCCATTCATTTTTGGGGGGGGATTCCCCCCTTTTTTTGTTATTTAAATTGAATTTTTGGGGATTTTCCATTCATTTTGGGGGGGTTTCCCCCTTTTTTTTGTTGTTTAAATTGAATTTTTGGGTTTTTTCCCTTCATTTTTGGGGTTCCCTTTTTATTTAACCCCCGTTTTTTGGGGTCCTCCCCTTTATTTAACCCCCGATTTTTGGGGTCCCCCTTTGTTTACCCCCCCATTTTTGGGGTTTTCTCTCATTTTTGGGGTTCCCCCCTTTATTCAACCCCCGATTTTTGGGGTTCCCTTTTTATTTAACCCCCGATTTTTGGGGTCCCCATTTTATTAAAACCCCGATTTTTGGGGTTTTTTCCTCATTTTTGGGGTTCCCCCCCCTTTTTTTTATTATTTAAATTGAATTTTTTGGGGTTTTTCCCTCATTTTTGGGGTTCCCTCCCTTTTTTTGTTGTTTAAATTGAATTTTTTGGGGTTTTTCCCTCATTTTTGGGGGGGGTTCCCCCCTTTTTTTGTTATTTAAATTGAATTTTTGGGGATTTTCCATTCATTTTTGGGGGGGGTTCCCCCCTTTTTTTGTTGTTTAAATTGAATTTTTGGGGTTTTTCCCTCATTTTTGGGGGGGTTCCCCCCTTTTTTTGTTATTTAAATTGAATTTTTGGGGATTTTCCCCTCATTTTGGGGTCCCCATTTTATTTAACCCCCGATTTTTTGGGGGTTTTTTCCTCATTTTTGGGGTCCCCCCCTTTTTTTGTTGTTTAAATTGAATTTTTTGGGGTTTTTCCCTCATTTTTGGGGGGGGTTTCCCCCCTTTTTTTGTTATTTAAATTGAATTTTTTGGGGATTTTCCATTCATTTTTTGGGGGGGGGTTCCCCCCTTTTTTTGTTATTTAAATTGAATTTTTTGGGGGTTTTTTCCTCATTTTTGGGGTTCCCCACCCTTTTTTTGTTATTTAAATTGAATTTTTGGGGGTTTTCCCTCATTTTTGGGGTTCCCCCCCTTTTTTTGTTATTTAAATTGAATTTTTTGGGGATTTTCCATTCATTTTTGGGGGGGGTTCCCGCCTTTTTTTTGTTATTTAAATTGAATTTTTGGGGGTTTTTCCCTCATTTTGGGGTCCCCATTTTTATTAAAACCCCGATTTTTTTGGGGTTTTTCCCTCATTTTTGGGGTCCCCCCTTTATTCAAGCCCCGATTTTTGGGGTTCCCTTTTTATTTAACCCCCGATTTTTGGGGTTTTCCCTTCATTTTTGGGGTCCGCCTTTTATTTAACCCCCGTTTTTTGGGGTCCTCCCTTTTATTTAACCCCCGATTTTTGGGGTTTTCCCCTTTTTTTAACCCCCGATTTTTGGGGTTTTTCTCTCATGTTGGGGTCCCCCTTTGTTTAACCCACGATTTTTGGGGTTTTCCCTCATTATTGGGGTCCCCATTTTTATTAAAACCCCGATTTTGGGGTTTTTCCCTCAGTTTTGGGGTCCCCCCCTCTTTATTTAACTCCCGATTTTTGGGGTTTTTCCCTCATTTTTGGGGTCCCCCTTTTATTTAAGCCCCGATTTTTGGGGTCCCCATTTTATTAAAACCCCGATTTTTTGGGGTTTTTCCCTCATTTTTGGGGTCCCTCTTTTATTTAAGCCCCGATTTTGGGGGTCCCCCCTCTTTATTTAACCCCGGATTTTTGGGATTTTTCTCTGATTTTTGGGGTTCCCCCTTTTTTAACCCCCGATTTTTAGGGTTTTCCCTCAGTTTTGGGGTCCCCATTTTATTAAAACCCCGATTTTTTGGGGTCCCCCCTTTTATTTAACTCCCGATTTTTGGGGGTTTTCCCTTTATTTAACCTCCGATTTTTGGGGTTTTCCCCTCATTTTTGGGGTTCCCCCCTTTATTCAAGCCCCGATTTTTGGGGTTCCCTTTTTATTTAAGCCCCGATTTTTGGGGTCTCCCCCCCCTTTATTTAAGCCCCGATTTTTGGGGTTTTTCCCTTCATTTTTGTGGTTCCCCCCTTAATTTAACCCCAGATTTTCTGAGGTTTTTCCCTCATTTTTGGGGTCCCCACCTTTATGTAACTCCCGATTTTTGGGGTTTTCCCCCATTTTGGGGTCCCCCCTTTATTTAAGCCCCGATTTTTGGGGTTTTCCCCTCATTTTTGGGGTCCCCCCTTTATTTAACCCCCGATTTTCGGGTCCCCCCCTTTTATTTAAGCCCCGATTTTTGGGGACCCTCCTCTATTTTTGGGACCCCCCACCCCAAATTCCCCAATTTTGGGAGCCCCTCCCCCCTTTTACCCCTCCCCCTTTTTGGGGTGAGGTTCCCCCCGCCCCTCCCCCCTCATTTTGGGACCCACCTCCAAATTTTTGGGACCCCAAATTTGGCCCCTCCCCCTTTTTGAACCCCCAAATTTGGCCCCGCCTCGTTTTTGGGACCCCCCCAAATTTGGCCCCGCCCCTTTCAGGTCTCCAAATTTGGCCCCTCCCCCTTTTAGAACCTCAATTTTGGCCCCTCCCCCAAAATGGAACCCCAAATTTTGGCCCCGCCCCCTTTAAAAAACCCAAATTTGACCCCGCCCCTTTTCTAGGACCTCAAATTTGGCCCCTCCTCCTTTTGGGACCTCCCCAAATTTGGCCCCGCCCCTTTTTAGGACCGCCCCCCATATTTGGCCCCGCCCTGTTGTTTTGAACCCCAATTTTGGCCCCGCCCCCTTCTGGAGGGGTCTTAATGAGGGGGCGTGGCCTCAGTGCCGCGAGGGGCAGAGCCGCCTCCCCTTTCCTTTAGCTCATCATTAAAATCTCATTAATATTCATGAGCCCTGCTGACTGAACCATTTAAATTCATTAATATTCATGAGCGGACCCTAGTTAACCGGTATTATGCTAATCACCACTTCGTAGCCACGCCCAGCTCATAAATATTCAACCAACCCTGCGCCGTCGCCATGGCAACGCCTCCCCGCCCGCTCCCATTGGCCGCCCGCCCCTCAAACCCCGCCCTCCTCCTCTCAGCCAATCAGCGCCGCCCCCCCCGCTCCGCCCCGCGATGGCTCCTGATTGGCTGCCGGCCTCGGCCAATCAGCGCGCGCGGCCTTCCCGCCGCTGCCGTGACCGGGGGGGGGGGGCGGGAGCGCGGCCCTCACGGAAATCCACGCAAATTTATGGAAATGAGCCGCGCCAGAGCCGCGAGCTGAATATTCATGAGGTGCTGAGGGAGGGGGCAGACCCGCCCAGGAGTCGGGGAGGGGGAGATTTATGTAAATGAAGCGGGGAGGGGCGTGGGGCGGGGCGTGGGGGTAGCTCCTCCCCTTTTGGTAAAACCACGCCCTGGCAGCCACTCATGGATTAGGCCACGCCCCTTATTAATTTATTAGCCCCACCGCTCACCTCTAAGCCACGCCCACTCAGACAGCCTCAACTGTCTTATTGACTGGTCTGTGAAGCCCCGCCCACTCCCTCAAGCCACGCCCTCTTCCAGTCTCCCCTTTGTCCCCACTCCCATTGGCCAATCTCCCTGTAAATCCCGCCCCATGCCAAAAGCCACGCCCTTATTAACCCCCGCCCCCTGCCCAAGCCCCGCCCCTCCCTCCCAGTGTCCCGCTGGTGTCCCCTTGTCCCCTCCCCTTTGTCCCCGCCCCTACATCCCCCTAAGCCCCACCCCCTTTCAGTCCCTGTGTCCATCCCGATATCCCCTTGGCCACGCCCCTAAATCCCCTAAACCCCGCCCCCTCCTTTCGTTCCCGTTACCTTTCCCAGTGTCCCCTTTGGCCACGCCCCTAAACCCTTAAACCCCCCCAAGCCCCGCCCCCAGTCCCGGTGTCCCTGCGGTGCCCCCTTGGCCACGCCCCTAAGTCCCCCAAGCCCCGCCCCTCCATCAATTCCCCGTGTCCCTGCGGTGTCCCCTTGGCCACGCCCCCTCTGTCCCATCCCCTTGGCCCCGCCCCTAAACCGCCCTAAGCCCCGCCCCCTCCTTTCATTCCCGTTATCTTTCCCAGTGTCCCCTTGGCCACGCTTCTAAATCCCTTAAACCCCGCCCCCTCCATTTATTCCCGTTATCTTTCCCTGTGTCCTCTTGGCCACGCCCCCTCTGTCCCATCCCCTTGGCAACGCCCCTAAGTCCCCTAAGCCCCGCCCCCTCCATCCATTCCCGGTGTCCCTCTGGTGTCCCCTTGGCCACGCCCCTAAGTCCCCAAGCCCCGCCCCTCCATCCATTCCTGGTGTCCCTCCAGTGTCCTCTTGGCCACGCCCCCTCTGTCCCATCCCCTTGGCCCCGCCCCTAATCCCCTAAACCCCGCCCCTCCCAAGCCCCGCCCCACTCCCGGTGTCCCTGCGGCGCCCCAGGCCCCGCCCCCTCCGGCCATGCCCGCTGTCCCCGCTGTCCCCGCGCTGTCCCCTCCGTCCCTCGCGCTGTCCCCGCGCTGTCCCCGCGCTGTCCCCTCGCTGTCCCCTCGCTGTCCCCAGCCCGCCCATCCCCCCTGAGGCCCCGCCCCCTCCCCGGGCAGGCCCCGCCCTCCCGCCCGGCCATGCCCGGCGCCGCGGTGTCGCCGCCGCTGTCGCCGCCGCTGTCGCCGCCGGTGTCGCCGCCGGTGTCGCCGGGGCTGGCGGCGGGGCTGCTCTGCGTGCCGGGGCTCATCTTCTTCCCGGGGCTCTTCGTGCTGGCCCGGCGAGGCCTGGCCGCCATCGCCGGCTGTCCCCAGAGCCGCGCCACCGTGCTGGCCGCCAGGTGACACCGAGGGGACAACGGGGACAGGGAGGGGACAATGGGGACAATGGGGACAATGGGGACAGGGACAGGGGCACGGTGCTGGCCGCCAGGTGACACCGAGGGGACAACGGGGACAGGGAGGGGACAATGGGGACAGGGAGGGGACAGTGGGGACAGGGACAGGGGCACGGTGCTGGCCGCCATCGCCGGCTGTCCCCAGAGCCGCGCCACCGTGCTGGCCGCCAGGTGACACCGAGGGGACAACGGGGACAACGGGGATGGGGACAGGGAGGGGACAATGGGGACAGGGAGGGGACAATGGGGACAGGGACAGGGGCACGGTGCTGGCCGCCAGGTGACACCGAGGGGACAACGGGGACAGGGAGGGGACAATGGGGACAGGGAGGGGACAGTGGGGACAGGGACAGGGGCACGGTGCTGGCCGCCATCGCCGGCTGTCCCCAGAGCCGCGCCACCGTGCTGGCCGCCAGGTGACACCGAGGGGACAACGGGGACAGGGAGGGGACAAGGGGGACAGGGAGGGGACAATGGGGACCGGGACAGGGGCACGGTGCTGGCAGCCAGGTGACACCAAGGGGACAATGGGGACAGGGAGGGGACAATGGGGATGGGGACAGGGGACAGCTGGGGGCATGGGGACAAGGAGGGGACAGGGATGGGGACAAGGAGGGGACAGGGAGGGGACGGGTGGGGGACTCCTGGCCAGGGCCACCAGCGTGATGGCCAGGGGGGCTTGGGGACAGGGAGGGGACAGGGAGGGGACAGGGATGGGGACAGGGAGGGGACAGGGCTGGGGACACTGCAGGGACAGGGAGGGGACAGGGATGGGGACACTGGAGGGACAGGGATGGGGACAGAGTTGGGGACACTGCAGGGACAGGGATGGGTGGCACCGGGCCAGGGAAGTGACAGGACAGGAGGTGACACTGTAAGAGTGACAGGGATGGAGGTGGGGGGACAAGGAGGGGACAGGGATGGGGACAGGGCTGGGACAGGGATGGGTGGCACCAGGCCAGGAAGGGGACAGGGCAGGAGGTGACACCGTGAGAGTGACAGGGACAGGGCCGGGGACACTGCAGGGACTGGGATGGGTGGCACCGGGCCAGGATGGGGACACGGATAGGGACAGGGATGGGGACAGGGATGGGGACACTGCAGGGACAGGGATGGGACAGGGATGGGTGGCACCGGGCCAGGGAAGGGACAAGGAGGGGACAGGGCAGGAGGTGACACCGTGAGGGTGACAGGGACAGGGCTGGGGACACTGCAGGGCCAGGATGGGGACATGGAGGGGACAGGGCTGGGGACACTGCAGGGACAGGGAGGGGACAAGGATGGGGACAGGGATGGGTGGCACCAGGCCAGGGAAGGGACAAGGAGGGGACAGGGCAGGAGGTGACACCGTGAGGGTGACAGGGATGGAGGTGGGGGGACAAGGATGGGACATGGAGGGGACAGGGATGGGGACACTGCAGGGACAGGGATGGGACAGGAATGGGTGGCACTGGGACATGGAAGGGACAAGGATGGGGACAAGGATGGGGACAGGGATGGGGACACTGCAGGGACAGGGATGGGACAGGGATGGGTGGCACCAGGCCAGGGAGGGGACAGGGCTGGGGACATGCAGGGGACACTGCAGGGACCAGGATGGGGACAGGGAGGGGACAGGGATGGGGACAAAGAAGGGACAGGGCTGGGACAGTGAAGGGACAGGAGGGGACAGGGAGGGGACAGGAGGGGACAGGGATGGGGACACTGCAGGGACCGGGATGGGTGGCATTGGGACAGCAAGGGGACAGGGAGGGGACATGACAAGGCCAGGGCTGGAGACAAGGACGGGACAGGGAGGGGACAGGGCAGGAGGTGACACTGTGAGAGTGACAGGGACAGGGCTGGGGACAGTGACAGTGACAGGGACAGTGACAGGGAGGGGACAGCGATAGGGACAGTGACAGTGACAGCGAGGGGACAGGGATGGGGACAGGGAGGGGACAGGAGGGGACAGTGACAGGGAGGGGACAGTGACAGTGGCAGTGACAGGGACAGTGGCAGTGACAGGGAGGGGACAGGGACAGGGACAGTGACAGGGACAGTGGCAGTGACAGGGAGGGGACAGTGATGGGGACAGTGAGGGGACAGTGACAGTGACAGTGACAGTGACAGTGACGGGACAGTGGCAGTGACAGGGAGGGGACAGTGACAGTGGCAGTGACAGGGACAGGGACAGGGAGGGGACAGGGACAGTGACAGGGAGGGGACACTGACAGTGACAGTGACAGTGACAGTGAGGGGACAGTGACAGTGACAGGGACAGGGAGGGGACAGGGACAGGGACAGTGACAGTGACAGGGACAGGGACAGTGACACTGACAGTGACAGGGACAGGGACAGGGACAGTGACAGTGACGGGACAGTGACAGTGACAGTGACAGGGCCACCTCCAGGCCGGTGCTGGCCCGGGCAGGGGGGCGGGGTCAGGGACAGGGACAGTGACAAGGCCAGGCCGGGGGGGGGGGGTGGGGTTGGGGACAATCCGGGATTGGTGACAATCCAGGGGGGGTTGGGGACAATCCGGGATTGGTGACAATCCGGGGGGGCGGGGTTGGGGACAATCCGGGATTGGTGACAATCGGGGGGGGGTGGGGACAATCCGGGATTGGTGACAATCCGGGATTGGGGACACCGCATGGGGTTGGGGACAATCCGGGGGGGGTGGGGACAATCTGGGAGGGTTGGGGACACTCGGGGGGGGTTGGGGACAATCCAGGGGGGATCAGGGACAGGACAGGGACAATCCAGACGGGGTGGGGACAATCCAGAGGGGGTGGTGACAATCTGGGAGGGTTGGTGGCACTCGGGGGGGGGTTGGGGACAATCCAGGGGGGGTTGGTGACACTCGGTGACAATCCGGGGGGTGGGGGCAGGGCAGGATTAGCCGGTGACGCGGGGACAGCGCGGGGGACACGGGGACACACACGGGGACACACATGGGGACACACACGGGGACACACACAGGGACACACATGGGGACACACACGGGGACACACACGGGGACATGGGGACACACACGGGGACACACACGGGGACACACATGGGGACACACACGGGGACACACACGGGGACATGGGGACACACATGGGGACACACACGGGGACACACACGGGGACACACATGGGGACATGGGGACACACACGGGGACACACACGGGGACATGGGGACACACATGGGGACACACACGGGGACACACACGGGGACACACATGGGGACACACACGGGGACACACATGGGGACACACACAGGGACACGGGGACACACATGGGGACACAGGGACACGGCTCAGGGACGTCAGCGCTGGCCCAGCCCCCAGCGTGTCACCAACGTGTGTCACCAACGTGTGTCACCAACGTGTGTCACCAACGTGTCATCAGTGTCACCTGTGGGTCACCCACATGTCACCTGTGCCCCCTGTGTCACCCTTGTGTCCCCCTGTGTGTCCCCCCGTCCCTGTGTCCCCTCTGTGTCCCCTGATGTCCCCCTGATGTCCTCTGATGTCCCTCTGTGTCCCCTGTGTGTCCCCCTGTCCATCCCCCTGTGTCCCCTGATGTCCCCCAGTGTCCCCCGATGTCCCCAGTGCCCCCTGTGTCCCTTGATGTCCCCTTCATGTCCCCCAGTGTCCCCTGTGTCCCTTGATGTCCCCTTCATGTCCCCCAGTGTCCCCTGTGTCCTTTGATGTCCCCTTCATGTCCCCAGTGTCCCCAGTGTCCCCGCTGTCCCCGCTGTCCCCAGGCTGCTGTCCTTGGTGCTGATGTCCCCTGTGCCACCCACTGTTGCCATGACCCTGTGTCCCCTGATGTCCCCTGTGTCACCCTGTGTCACCCCTGTGTCACCCCGTGTCACCATGTCTTTGTGTCACCCCTGTGTCACCCTGTGTCACTGTGTCTTTGTGTCACCCTGTGTCACCTGTGTCTCACCCCTGTGTCCCTGTGTCACCCCTGTGTCCCTGATGTCCCTGTGTCACCCCTGTGCCACCCTGTGTCACCTGTGTCCCTGATGTCCCCTGTGTCACCCTGTGTCACACCTGTGTCACCTGTGTCCCTGTGTCACCCCTGTGTCACCCACTGTTGCCACGTCCCTGTGTCCCTGATGTCCCCTGCTGTCCCTGTGTCACTCTTCTGTCCCCTGTGTCACCCCTGTGTCACCTGTGTCACCCCTGCTGTCCCTGCTGTCCCTGTGTCCCCCCTGTGTCACCCCTGATGTCCCCATGTCCCGTCCCCAGGTTGGTGTCCTTGGTGCCAGCGGTGATGTGTCACCTGTGTCACCCCTGTGCCACCTGTGCCACCCTGCTGTCCCCTGTGTCCCACCTGTGCCACCCCTGTGTCACTCTGTGTCACCTGCATCACCTGTGTCCCTGTGTCACCCGTGTCACCCCTGTGTCCCCTGTGTCCCTGATGTGTCTCCTCTGTGTCACCCCTGTGTCCCTGTGCCTTTGTGCCACCTGTGTCCCTGATGTCCCTGCTGTGTCCCTGTGTCCCCCCTGTGTCATCCCTGCTGTCCCTGCTGTCCCTGTGTCACCCCTGCTGTCCCCTGTGTCACCCTGTGTCACCCCTGTGTCCCCTGTGTCCCCTGTGTGTCACACCTGTTTGTCACCCCTGTGTCACCCCTGTGTCACCCCTGTGTCCCCTGATGTCCCCCAGTGTCCCGTGCTGTCCCCGCTGTCCCCAGGCTGCTGTCCTTGGTGCTGATGTCCCCTGTTTGTCACCCCTGTGCCACCCGCCATTGCCATGCCCCTGTGTCCCCTGTGTCACCCTTCTACCCCTGTGTCCCCTCTGTGTCACCCCTGTGTCACCCCTGTGTCACCATGTCTTTGTGTCCCCTGTGTCTCTGCTGTCCCTTGTGTCACCCCTGCTGTGTCCCTGTGTCACCTGTGTCCCTGATGTGTCTCCTCTGTGTCACCCCTGTGCCACCCACCATTGCCATGCCCTTGTGTCACTCTTCTGTCCCCTGTGTCACCCTTGTGTCATCCCTGTGTCACCCCTGCTGTCCCCGCTGTCCCCAGGCTGCTGTCCTTGGTGCTGATGTCCCTGTGTCCCCTGTGTCCCTGTGTCACCCTGCTGTCCCTGTGTCACCCCTGTGTCACCCCTGTGTCCCCTGTGTCACCCCTGTGTCATCCCTGCTGTCCCCTGATGTCCCTGTGTCACCCTGCTGTCCGTGTCACCCCTGTGTCACCCTGTGTCACCGTGTCTTTGTGTCACCTGTGTCTCTGCTGTCCCCTGTGTCACCCCTGCTGTGTCCCTGTGTCACCTGTGTCCCTGATGTGTCCCCTCTGTGTCCCCTGGTGTCCCCTGTGTCCCGCGCTGTCCCCGCTGTCCCCAGGCTGCTGTCCTTGGTGCTGATGTCCCCTGTGTCACACCTGTGTCACTGTGTCCCTGATGTCCCCTGTGCCACCCCTGTGTCACCCCTGTGCCACCCGCCATTGCCGTGTCACCGTGTCACCCGGCTGTCCCCTGGTGTCTCCTGATGTCCTCTGTGTCACCCTTCTGTCCCTGTGTCACCCTGTGACCCTGTGTCACCCTGCTGTCCCTGCTGTCACCCCTGTGTCCCCGTGTCACCCTGTCCCTGTGTCACCCCTGTGTCACCCCTGTGTCACCCCTGTGCCACCGTGTCTTTGTGTCACCTGTGTCTCTGCTGTCCCCTGTGTCACCCCTGTGTCCCTGCTGTCCCTGTGTCCCCGTGTCACCCTGTCCCTGTGTCACCTGTGTCACCTGTGTGTCACCTGTGTGTCACCTGTATTCCTGATGTCCCCCTGCCCCATGTCATCCCTGTGTCACCTGTGTCACCTGAGCGTCCCCTGTGTGTCACCTGTGTCCCTGTGTCATCTCTGCTGTCCCTGTGTCACCTGTGTGTCACCTGTGTGTGTCCCACCTGTGTCCCCTGTGTCACCTGAGTGTCACCTGTGTGACCTAAATGTCACCTGAGTGTCACCTGTGTCCCCTGAGTGTCACCTGTGTCCCCTATGTGTCACCCATGTCACCCCTGTGTCACCCCTGTGTTACCCTGTGTCACCTGTGCCACCTGTGTTCCTGATGTTCCTGTGTCACCCCTGTGTCCCTGTCTGTCACCTGTGTCACACCTGTGTCCCCTGTGTGTCACCTGTGTCTCACCTGTGTCTCACCTGTGTCACCTGTGTCATCTCTGCTGTCCCTGTGTCACCTGTGTGTCCCCTGTGTGTCCCCTGTGTGTCACCTGTGCCACCTGTGTGCTACCTGTGTCCCTGTGTCACCCTGCTGTCCCAGTGTCACCTGTGTCTCACCTGAGTGTCACCTGTGTGTGTCACCCTGTGTTCCTGATGTCCCTGTGTCACCTGAATGTCCCCTGTGTGTCACCTGTGTCTCACCTGTGCCTCACCTGTTTGTCACCTGTGTGTCACCTGTGTGTCACCTGTGTGTCACCTGTATTCCTGATGTCCCCCGTCCCCATGTCACCCTGTGTGTCACACCCGTGTCTCACCCGTGTCTCGCCTGTGTGTCACCTGTTTGTCACCTGTGTCTCACCCGTGTCTCACCTGTGCCACCTGTGCCACCTGTGCCACCTGTGTGTCACCATTGTCACCTGTTTGTCACCTGTGTGTCACCCGTATCACACCTGTGTCACCTGTTTGTCACCTGTGTCTCACCTGTGTCTCACCCGTCTCACCTGTGCCACCATTGTCACCTGTGTGTCACCATTGTCACCTGTGTGTCACCTCTGTGTCTCACCTGTGTCACCCCTATGTCCCCTATGTGTCACCTGTGTCACACCTGTGTCACCTGTGTCTCACCTGTGTGTCACCCGTGTCACCCCTATGCCCCCTATGTGTCACCCCTGTGTCACCCGTGTCACCTGTGTCTCACCTGAGTCTCACCTGAGTGTCACTTGTGTCACCTGTGTCACCCCTGTGTGTCACCTGTGTCCCACCTGTGTCACACTTGTGTCACCTGTGCCACCTGAGTGTCCCCTGTGTGCCACCTGTTTGTCCCCTGTGTGTCACCAGTTTGTCACCTGTGTCTCACCTGTGTCTCTGTGTGTCACCCCTGTGTCACCTGTGTCTCACCTGAGTGTCACTTGTGTCACCTGTGTCCCACCTGTGTCCCTGTGTCCCAGTGTCACCTGTGTCCCACCTGTGTCACCTGTGTCTCACCTGTGTGTCCCCTGTGTGTCCCCTGTGTGTCACCTGTATCACACCTGTGTCACCTGTGTGTCCCCTGTGTGTCCCCCGTGTGTCATCTGTGTCTCACCTGTGCCTCACCTGTGTCACCTGTGTCACCTGTGTCCCACCTGTGTCTCACCTGTGTCTCACCCGTGTCTCACCTGTTTGTCACCTGTTTGTCACCTGTGTCACCCTGTGTCACCTGTGTCCCACCTGTGTCCCTGTGTCCCAGTGTCACACCTGTGTGTCACCTGTGTGTCACCTGTGTCACCTGTGTCACCTGTGTGCCACCTGAATGTCACCTGTGTCCCCTGTGTGTCACCTGTATCACACCTGTGTCACCTGTGCCTCACCTGTGTCACCTGTGCCTCACCTGTGTCACCTGTGTGTCCCCTGTGTGTCCCCCGTGTCTCACCTGTGTCACCTGTGTCCCACCTGTGTCCCACCCGTGTGTGTCCCCTGTGTGTCCCCTGTGTCTCACCTGTGTCTCACCTGCGCCACCTGTGTCACCAGTGTCACCTGTGTCCCACCTGTGTCTCACCTGTGTCTCACCTGTGTCACCTGTGTGTCCCCTGTGTGTCCCCCGTGTGTCACCTGTGTCTCACCTGTGTCACCTGTGTCACCTGTGCCACCTGTGTGCCGCCTGAATGTCACCTGAATGTCACCTGTGTCCCCTGTGTGTCACCCATATCACACCTGTGTCCCACCCGTGTGTGTCCCCTGTGTGTCCCACCCGTGTCTCACCTGTGTGTCACCATTGTCCCCTGTGTGTCCCACCCGTGTCTCACCTGAGTGTCCCCTGCTGTCCCCAGGTTGGTGTCCTCTGTCCAGGCTGTCATGGCCTCCACGGCCGGGTTCATCATCTCCAGCTCCTGCCAGAACAACGTCATCGAGGACAGGTGAGGGACACACCTGGGGACACCCAGATAATGGGGACACCTGGGACACACCTGGGGACACACCTGGGGAGGGGACACACCTGGGGACACACCCGGGTTCATCATCTCCAGCTCCTGCCAGAACAACGTCATCGAGGACAGGTGAGGGACACCTGGGCACACACCTGGGGAGGGGACACACCTGGGGACACCTGGGGAGGGGACACACCTGGGGGCACACCCAGACCATAGGGACACACCCGGGTTCATCATCTCCAGCTCCTGCCAGAACAACGTCATCGAGGACAGGTGAGGGACACACCTGGGGCACACCTGGGGACACACCTGGGGGGGGGGACACACCTGGGACACACCTGGGGGGGGGACACACCTGGGGACACCTGGGACACACCCAGACCATGGGGACACACCTGGGGAGGGGACACACCTGGGTTCATCATCTCCAGCTCCTGCCAGAACAACGTCATCGAGGACAGGTGAGGGACACACCTGGGGACACCTGGGGAGGGGACACACCTGGGGAGGGGACACACCTGGGGACACACCTGGGGACACACCCAGACCATAGGGACACACCCGGGTTCATCATCTCCAGCTCCTGCCAGAACAACGTCATCGAGGACAGGTGAGGGACACCTGGGGAGGGGACACACCTGGGACACCTGGGGACACCTGGGGAGGGGACACACCTGGGGAGGGGACACCTGGGGACGCTCTCATATCCATGGGGACACCTGGGGACACACCTGGGGACACACCCAGACCATGGGGACACACCTGGAGATACACCTGGAACACCTGGGGACACCTGGGGACATCCTCAGACCCATGGGGACACACCTGGGACACACCTGGGGACACTGGGGACAGCTGGAGACACACCCAGACCATAGGGACACACCTGGGAGGACACCTGGGGGACACCTTCATATCCATGGGGACACCTGGGACACACCTGGGGACACCTGGGGACATCCTCAGACCCATGGGGATACACCTGGGACACACCTGGGGACACACCCAGACCATGGGGACACACCTGGGGACACACCCGGGTTCATCATCTCCAGCTCCTGCCAGAACAACGTCATCGACAGGTGAGGGACACCTGGGGAGGGGACACACCTGGGGACACACCTGGGGACATCCTCAGACCCATGGGGATACACCTGGGACACACCTGGGACACACCCAGACCATGGGGACACACCTGGGGACACCTGGGACACACACACCATAGGGACACACCTGGGGACACACCCAGACCATGGGGACACACCTGGGGACACACCCGGGTTCATCATCTCCAGCTCCTGCCAGAACAACGTCATCGAGGACAGGTGAGGGACACCTGGGACACACCTGGGGGGGGGACACACCTGGGGACACACCTGGGACACCTGGGGATGGGACACACCTGGGGACACACCTGGGGACACCTGGGGAGGGGACACACCTGGGGAGGGGACACACCTGGGGAGGGGACACACCTGGGGGGGACAGCTGGGGACACACCTGGGGACACACCCAGACCACAGGGACACACCTGGGGACACCTGGGCACACCTGGGGACATCCTCAGACCCATGGGGACACCTGGGGACACACCCAGACCATGGGGACACACCTGGGGACACACCTGGGGACACACCCGGGTTCATAATCTCCAGCTCCTGCCAGAACAACGTCATCGAGGACAGGTGAGGGACACCTGGGGGGGACACCTGGGGACACCTGGCACTAAACCAAAACACTCCTGGGCACACCTGGGGGTACCTGGGCACACCTGGGATACACCTGAGACACACCTGGGGCACACCTGGGTTACATTTGGTGACATTTGGTCACACCTGGGGACACCTGGGAGTATCTGAGACACACCTGGGCACACCTGGAATGGAGTTGGGCACACCTGGGCACAGCTGGGACTAAACCAAGGCACACCTGGGAGTACCTGGGATACACCTGGGGGTATCTGAGACACACCTGGGCACACCTGGGGGTATCTGGGGCACACCTGGGCACACCTGGGGCACATTTGGGCACACCTGGGAGTATCTGGGACACACCTGGGACACACCTGGGGACACCTGAGACACACCTGGGGGTACCTGGGACACATCTTGGGCACACCTGGGAGTATCTGGGAGATACCTGGAGCCCACCTGTCCCCACCTGTCCCCACCTGTCCCCACCTGTCCCTCACCTGTCATCAGGTAAAGTCTTTAGCAAAAGTTTCGGGTGAAATATCCCAAATTTATTCAAATTTTGGGATAAAAACCTTGGAATTTTTTGTCATTTTTTGGGGGTTTTTTTGCTCACCTGTCCCCACCTGTCCCCACCTGTCCCCACCTGTCCCCACCTGTCCCTCACCTGTCCCTCACTGTGACCAACTCAGGGAATTTTTAAGTGAATTTTGCTGATTTTTGGGGCCAGTTTTGGGGTAAAATCTTTGGGATTTTGGGCATTTTTTTAAAGATTTTTTGGGGTTTTTGGTGTCCCTCACTGTGACCAATTTTTAAGTGAATTTCGCTGATTTTTGGGGCCGATTTAGTGAATTTTGGGCTAAAATCTTGGGGTTTTTTGGCAATTTTTTGTGGGTATTTTTTCCCTCACCTGTCCCTCACCTGTCCCTCACCTGTTCCTCACCTGTCCCTCACCGTGACCAACTCAGGGAATTTTTAAGTGAATTTCGCTGATTTTTGGGGCCAACTTAGTGAATTTTGGGGTAAAATTTTGGGGATTTTTTGTACTTTTTTGGGGTTTTTGGTGTCCCTCACTGGGACCAACTCAGGGAATTTTTAAGTGAATTTCGCTGATTTTTGGGGTAAAATCTTTGGGATTTTGGGCATTTTTTTAAAGAATTTTTGGGGTTTTTGGTGTCCCTCACTGTGACCAATTTTTAAGTGAATTTCGCTGATTTTTGGGGCCGATTCAGTGAATTTTGGGGTAAAATCTTGGGGATTTTTTACCATTTTTGGGGGTATTTCTTACCTCACCTCTCCCTCACCTGTCCCTCACCTGTCCCTCACCGTGACCAACTCAATGAATTTTTAAGTGAATTTCGCTGATTTTTGGGGCCAATTCAGTGAATTTTGGGGTAAAATCTTGGGGGTATTTTGGCAAATTTTTTGGGGTATTTTTTCCCTCACCTGTCCCTCACCTGTCCCTCACCTGTCCCTCACCTGTGTCCCTCACCGTGACCAACTCAGGGATTTTTTAACTGAATTTCACTGAATTTTGGGGTAAAATCTTGGGGTTTTTGGCAATTTTTTGGGGGTATTTTTTCCCTCACCTGTCCCTCACCTGTCCCTCACCTGTCCCTGGTCTGTCTCTCACCTGCAGGCACTGGCTGGCGTGGGCGTACCCGCCGCTGGCGGTGCCGTACTTCGTGTACGACGTGTACGCCATGTACCTGTGCCACACCTGGGCACACCTGGGACACACCTGGGACACACCTGGGGACACACCTGGGGACACCTGGGGACACCTGGGACTAAACCAAAACACTCCTGGGCACACCTGGGGGTACCTGGGCACACCTGGGATACATTTGGGGACACCTGGGCACACCTGGGACACACCTGGGCACACCTGGAATGGATTTGGGCACACCTGGGCACACCTGGGACTAAACCAAGACACACCTGGGCACACCTGGGAGTACCTGGGACACACCTGGGGACACCTGGGGACACATGGGGGTATCTGAGACACACCTGGGACACACCTGGGGACACACCTGGGGACACCTGGGGCACACCTGGGACACACCTGGGCACACCTGGGACTAAACCAAAACACTCCTGGGCACACCTGGGAGTACCTGGGAGATACCTGGAGCTCACCTGTCCCTCACCTGTCCCTCACCTGTCCCTCACCGTGACCAACTCAGGGAATTTTTCAGTGAATTTCGCTGAATTTTGGGGTAAAATCTTGGGGTTTTTGGCAATTTTTTTGGGGTATTTTTTCCCTCACCTGTCCCTCACCTGTCCCTCACCTGTCCCTCACCTGTCCCTCACCTGTCTCTCACCTGCAGGCACTGGCTGGCGTGGGCGTACCCGCCGCTGGCGGTGCCGTACTTCGTGTACGACGTGTACGCCATGTACCTGTGCCACCTGTGCCGCGCCCAGGTCAAAGGCCACGCCCCCGGCGCCCCGGCCCCGCCCCGCGCCGCCGCCGCCTTCCTGCGCCAGGAGCTGCTCATGGTGCTGCACCACCTGGCCATGGTGCTGGTCTGCTTCCCCGTGGCCACAGTGAGTGAGCGGGCACCTGGGCACACCTGGGAACACCTGGGCACAGCTGGGCACACACCTGGGCACAGCTGGGAGGGGATGGGCAAAAAAAACCCCACGAAAATCGGGTGGAAAATGGGGATTTTGGGGTGGAAAATGGGATTTTGGGGTGGAAAATGGGGATTTTGGGGTTACCTGGGCACACCTGGGGACACCTGGGCACAGCTGGGCACACCTGGGCACGGATGGGAGGGGATGGGCAAAAAAAACCCCGTGAAAATCGGGTGGAAAATGGGGATTTTGGGGTTAAAATGGGGATTTTGGGGTGAAAAATGGGGATTTTGGGGTCACCTGGGCACAGCTGGGAATGGAAAAAGGGGGGAAAATTGGGGGGAAATGGGTGAAAATTGGGGGGTTTGGGGACACCTGGGGGCAGCTGGGAGGGGATGGGCAAAAAAAAACCCGTGAAAATTGGGTGGAAAATGGGGATTTTGGGGTTAAAAACGGGGATTTTGGGGTGAAAAATGGGGATTTTGGGGTTAAAAATGGGGATTTTGGGGTTACCTGGGCACACCTGGAGGGGAAAAACCAGCAAAAATTGGGAGGAAATTGGTGAAAAATGGGAGGAAATCGGTGAAAATTGGGGAGTCTGGGCACACCTGGGCACAGCTGGGAGGGGATGGGCAAAAAAAACCCCATGGAAATTGGGTGGAAAATGGGGATTTTGGGGTGGAAAATGGGGATTTTGGGGTTAAAAAATTGGGATTTTGGGGTGGAAAATGGGGAATTTGGGGACAGCTGGGCACAGCTGGGCACAGCTGGGAGGGGATGGGCAAAAAAAACCCCGTGAAAATCAGGTGAAAAATGGGGATTTTGGGGTGAAAAATGGGGATTTTGGGGTGAAAAATGGGGATTTTGGGGACACCTGGGCACACCTGGGAGGGGATGGGCAGAAAAAAACCCGTGAAAATTGGGTGGAAAATGGGGATTTTTGGGGTGGAAAATGGGGATTTTGGGGTGGAAAAATGGGGATTTTGGGGTTAAAAATGGGGGTTTTGGGGTTAAAAATGGGGATTTTGGGGTTAAAAATGGGGATTTTGGGGTTAAAAATGGGGATTTTGGGGTTACCTGGGCACACCTGGGCACGGCTGGGAGGGGATGGGCAAAAAAAAAACCCGTGAAAATTGGGTGGAAAATGGGGATTTTGGGGTGGAAAATT
The DNA here is from genome assembly GCF_051311805.1 of Agelaius phoeniceus. Classification (NCBI taxonomy): domain Eukaryota; kingdom Metazoa; phylum Chordata; class Aves; order Passeriformes; family Icteridae; genus Agelaius; species Agelaius phoeniceus. Next base: position 10,407,178 of record NW_027509866.1, on the reverse strand, counting down.
GGGGATTTTGGGGTGGAAAAATGGGGATTTTGGGGTTAAAAATGGGGGTTTAGGGACACCTGGGGGCACCTGGGAGGGGATGGGCAAAAAAAACACCGTGAAAATCGGGTGAAAAATTGGGATTTTGGGGGTGAAAATGGGGATTTTGGGGACACCTGGGCACACCTGGGGCACCTGGGAATGGAGAAAGGGGGGAAAAATGGTGAAAATTGGGAGGAAATTGGTGAAAATTGGGGGAAAATGGGTGAAAAATGGGGATTTTGGGGTTACCTGGGCACAACTGGGCACAGCTGGGAGGGGATGGGCAAAAAAAAAACCCGTGAAAATTGGGTCAGAAATGAGGATTTTGGGGTGGAAAATGGGGATTTTGGGGTTAAAAACGGGGATTTTGGGGTTACCTGGGCACAGCTGGGAGGGGATGGGCAAAAAAAACCCCGTGAAAATCGGGTGGAAAATGGGGATTTTGGGGGTGAAAAAATGGGGATTTTGGGGTGGAAAATTGGGATTTTGGGGTTAAAAATGGGGATTTTGGGGTTAAAAATGAGGATTTTGGGGTTACCTGGGCACACCTGGGCATGGCTGGGCGGGGATGGGAGGGGATGGGCAAAAAAAAACCCCGTGAAAATCGGGTGGAAAATGAGGATTTTGGGGTGGAAAATGGGGATTTTGGGGTGAAAAATGGGGATTTTGGGGACACCTGGGCACAGCTGGGAATGGAAAAATTGGTGAAAATCGGGGGAAATGGGTGAAAATTGGGGGGTTTGGGGACACCTGGGGACACCTGGGAGGGGATGGGCAGAAAAAACCCCGTGAAAATTGGGTGGAAAATGGGGATTTTGAGGTGAAAAATGGGGATTTTGGGGTGGAAAAATGGGGATTTTGGGGTTACCTGGGCACAGCTGGGAATGGAAAAAGGGGGGAAAATGGTGAAAATTGGGAGAAAATGGGTGAAAATTGGGGGGGTTTGGGGACACCTTGGGGACACCTGGGGGACCTTTGGGGGACACTCTGGGGGCGTTGGGTGACCTTTTGGGGGGCGTTGGGGACATTTTTGGAGACACTTTGGGGACATTTTTGGGACATTTTTGGGGTATTGGGGGACACTTTGGGGACACTTTGGGGACACTTTGGGGACATTTTTGGGGACATTTGGGGTCACTTTTGGGGACATTTTTTGGGACACCTTGGGTGACATTTGGGGACATTTTTTGGGACATTTTTTGGGACATTTTTGGGGTCACTTTGGGGACATTTCGGGGTCACCTTGGGGGACACTTTGGGGACATTTTTGGGGTGTTGGGGACACCTTGGTGACATTGGGTGACCTTTGAGGGGGGTTTGGGGACACTTTGGGGACACTTTGGGGACATTTTTGTGTCACTTTGGGGACACTTTCGGGAACATTTGGGGACATTTTTGGGGACACTTTGGGGACATTTTTGGGGACACCTTGGGGACACTTTGAGGAGCTCGGGTGACCTTTGAGGGGGGGTTGGGGACTTTTTGGGGACACTTGGGGGTCACTTTGGGGACATTTTTGGGGACATTTTTGGGGTGTTGGGGACACCTTGGTGACATTGGGTGACCTTTGAGGGGTTGGGGACACTTTGGGGGGGTTGGGCACACTTTGGGGACATTTTTGGGGACACTTTGGGGACGTTTAAGGACATTTTGGGGTCACCTTTGGGGACACTTTGGGGACTTTTTGGGGACTTTTGGAGACACTTTGGGGACACTTTTGGGGTGTTGGGGACACCTTGGTGACATTGGGTGACCTTTGGGGGGGGGTTGGGGACACTTTGGGGACACTTTGGGGTCACTTTGGGTACATTTTTGGGGACACCTTGGGGACACCTTGGTGACATTTGGGGACCTTTTGGGGACACTTTTGGGGACATTTTTGGGTCACCTTGGGGGTCACTTTGGGGACATTTTTGGGGACATTTTGGGGACATTTTTGGGGTCTTGGGGGACACTTTGGGGACATTTTTGGGGACATTTTTGGGGAAGTTTGGGGACACTTTGGGGACACTTTGGGAACATTTTTGGGGGACACTTTGGAGACACTTTGGGGACATTTTGGAGAAATTTTTGGAGACATTTTTGGGGTGTTGGGGACATTTTTGGGGACATTTGGGGGGTATTGGGGACACCTCGGTGACATTGGGTGACCTTTGGGGGGTTGGGGACCCTTTGGGGAGACCTTGGGGACACTTTGGGGACATTTTTGGGGACATTTTTGGGGACACCTTGGGTGACATTTGGGGACATTTTTGGGGACATTTTGGGGGACACTTTGGGGACATCTTGGGAGGGTTGGGGACATCTTGGGGACATTTTGGGGGTGTTGGGGACACCTCGGTGACATTGGGTGACCTTTGGGGGGTTGGGGACATTTTGGGGGGGTCGGGGCCGGTTTTGGGGACATTTTTGGGGCCATTTGGTGCCATTGGGGTGTCCCCGGTGTCCCCCAGCTGTGGCGCCAGGGCAAGGGCGATTTCTTCCTGGGCTGCCTCCTGATGGCCGAGCTGAGCACCCCCTTCGTGTGCCTGGGCAAGGTCCTCATCCTGGTGAGAGATGGCCCCAAATGTCCCCAAGTGTCCCCAAAATGTCCCCAAATGCAAAAAACCCCGAAAAAATCCTACGAAAAATGGCCCAGAAATGGCCAAAAACGGGAAAATCCCATGAAAATCCCATAAAATCCCATAAAAATGCACCTGGGCCAGGTCCTCATCCTGGTGAGAGATGGCCCCAAATGTCCCCAAGTGTCCCCAAAATGTCCCCAAATGCAAAAAACCCCGAAAAAATCCCACGAAAAATGAGCCAGAAATGGAAAAATCCCATAAAAATCCCATAAAATCCCATAAAAATCCCAAAATCCGCCCCAAGGCTGGGCCAGGTCCTCATCCTGGTGAGAGATGGCCCCAAATGTCCCCAAGTGTCCCCAAGTGTCCCCAAATGCAAAAAACCCCGAAAAAATCCCGCGAAAAATGAGCCAGAAATGGCCAAAAACGGGAAAATCCCAGAAAATCCCATAAAAATCCCATAAAAATCCCATAAAAATGTACCTGGGTCAGGTCCTCATCCTGGTGAGAGATGGCCCCAAGTGTCCCCAAGTGTCCCCAAATGTCCCCAAATGCAAAAAACCCCGAAAAAATCCCACAAAAAATGGCCCAGAAATGGCCAAAAACAGGAAAATCCCATGAAAATCCCATAAAAATCCTCCCGAAATCCCCCAAGAGATTCCTAAGAAGTCCCCCCCAAAAATCCCCCAAAAAATCCAAAAAAAATCCCCAAAAATCCCCCAAAAATCCCCAAAAAATTCCCCAAAAAATCCGAAAAAAATCACCAAAAATTCCCCAAAAATCACCAAAAAATTCCCCAAAAAATCCGAAAAAAATCACCAAAAATTCCCCAAAAATCACCAAAAAATCCCCCCAAAATCCCAAAATTTTCACAAAAATCCCCAAAAATCAAAAAAAAAATCCCCAAAATTTCACTAAAAATCCCCCAAAAATCCCCAAAAAATTCCAAAAAAATCCCAAAAAAATCCCCAAAACTTTCACCAAAAATTCCCAAGGAAATCCCAAAAAAAAACCCCCAAAAATCCAAAAAAATCCCCAAAATTTCACTAAAAATCCCCAAAAAATCCCCAAAATCAGCCCCAAATCCACCCCAAGGCTGGGCCAGGTCCTCATCCTGGTGAGAGATGGCCCCGAGTGTCCCCAAAGTGTCCCCAAATGTCCCCAAATGCAAAAAACCCCGAAAAAATCCCATCAGAAATGAGCCAGAAATGGCCAAAAATGGGAAAATCCCATAAAAATCCCATAAAAATCCCAAAAATTTCACAAAAAATCCCCAGAAAATCCCCCAAGAATTCAGAAAAAATTCCCAAGGCAATCCCCAAAAATCCCAAAAAATCCCCAAAAATTTCAGAAAAATCCCCAAAAAATCCCCAAAAAATTTCACAAAAAAATCCCTGAAAAATCCCAAAAAATCCCCAAAAAATCCCCCAAAATCACAAAGAAATCCCCAAAAATCCCAAAAAAATCCTAAAAATTTCCCCCAATTTTCCCCTAAAATCCCCAAAAATCTCCCGAAAAATGCCAAAAGATCCCCAAAATATCCCAAAAATTTCACAAAAAAGTCCCAAAAATTCCAAATATCCCAAATTTACCCCCCAAAAATGCCCCAAGAGATTCCTAAGAAATCCCCCCAAAAAATACCCCCAAAATCCCAAAAAATCCCCAAAAAATCCCCAAAAAATCCCAAAAAATTTCACAAAAAAATCCCAAAAATTCCCCAAAAAATCCAAAGAATCCCCCCAAAAAACCCCAAAATTTTCATCAAAAATTCCCAAGGAAATCCCCCAAAAAAATCCCCAAAATTTTCACAAAAAAATTCCCAAAAAATCCCCCAAAAAGCCCCCCAAAAATCCCAAAAATTTCACAAAAAATGCTCAAAAAATTTCACAAAAATTTCCCAAAAAATCCCCAAAAAATCTCCAAAAAAAATCCCAAAAATTTCCCAAAAAATCCCAAAAAATTCCCCAAAAAATCCCTAAAATTTCACCAAAAATCCCCCAAAAATCCCCAAAATTTTCACAAAAAATCCCCAAGGAATCCCAAAAATCCCCCAAAAATCCCCAAAATTTCCCCCAATTTTCCCCCAAAACCCCAAAAGCCCCAAAGATTCCCCAAGAATCCCCAAAAAGCCCCAAAATGGAACCAAATCCCCGAAAAATCCCCAAACGGTCCCAAAATGGTCCAAAATCCCCAGAAATTTCACCCCAAAAACCCCAAAACCCCAAAATTCCCCCCAAATGCCCCAAAAACCCCAAAATTTCCCCTAAAATGCTCCAAAATGCCCCAAAAACCCAAAAATTTCCCCAAAAATCCCCAAATTTCCCCCCGAAAACCCCAAAATTTCCCCCAAAAACCCCAAAATTTCCCCAAAAACCCCAAAATGCCCCCAAAACCCCAAAATGCCCCAAAAACACCAAAATTTCCCCCAAAATGCCCCAAAACCCCCAAAATTTCTCCCAAAAACCCCAAAATTTCCCCAAAAACCCCAAAATTTGCCCCAAAATTTCCCCAAAATGCCCCAAAAACCCCAAAATTTCCCCTGAAATTTCCCCTAAAATCTCCCCCAAAATGCCCCCAAAACCCCAAAATTTCCCCAAAAACCCCAAAATTTCCCCCAAAATGCCCCAAAAACCCCGAAATTTCCCCTAAAATTTCCCCTAAAATTTCCCCTAAAATGCCCCAAAAAACCCCAAAATGCCCCAAAATCTCCCCCAAAATGCCCCAAAAACCCCAAAATTCCCCCAAACCCCAAAATGCCCCAAAATCTCCCCCAAAATACCCCAAAATTTCCCCCAAAATGCCCCAAAATGCCCCAAAAACCCAAAAATTTCCCCAAAAACCCCAAAATCTCCCCCAAAATGCCCCAAAATTTCCCCTAAAATGCCCCAAAAACCCCAAAATGCCCCAAAACCCCCAAAATTTCTCCCAAAATCTCCCCCCAAAATGCCCCAAAAACCCCAAAATTCCCCCAAAATGCCCCAAAACCCCCAAAATCTCCCCCAAAATGCCCCAAAGACCCCAAAATTCCCCCAAAATGCCCCAAAAAACCCCAAAATTTCCCCAAAAACCCCAAAATTTCCCCCAAAAAACCCCAAAATTTTCCCCAAAATGCCCCAAAAACCCCAAAATTTCCCCTAAAATGCCCCAAAATTTCCCCAAAAACCCCAAAATTCCCCCAAAATGCCCCAAAAACCCCAGAATTTCTCCCCAATTTCTCCCAATCCCCGGGGATCCCTCCCAGCCCCCCCTCGGCTCCCCCGGGGCCTCCCCTGAAGGTCCCAAAGTGTCCCCGGTGTCCCCTCCAACCCCCCTGAGATGGGACCAGCCCAGGTCCCTGCCCTTGGCCCCACCCCACAAGGACCTTTGGGGTCTCCATGGATTTGGGACATCCCAGAGACCCCAAAACCACATCGGGGTCAGTTCTAGAACGTTCCCATGGTTCTCCTCAAACCCCCCTGAGATGTGGCCACCACAAATTTCTCCTTTCTTTGACGTCCCAGAAGAACTTTCGAGGTCTCCATGGATTCCTCACACCCCAGAGACCCCATAACAACATCGGGATCCCTTCCACAGTGTCCCCATCGTTCTCCTCAAACCCCCCTGAGATGTGGCCACCACAAATTCCCCCCTTTCTCCTCATCCCAGAAGAACTTTTGAGGTCTCCATGGATTCCTCACACCCCAGAGACCCCATAACAACATCGGGGTCAATTCTGGAAGGTCCCCATGGTTCTCCTCAAACCCCCCTGAGATGTGGCCACCACAAATTCCTCCCCTTCTGCTCATCCCACAAGGACTTTTGAGGTCCCCATGGATTCCTCACCCCCCACAGACCCCATAACCACATCTGGATCCCTTCTAGAACATCCCCATGGTCTCCTCCAAACCCCCCTGAGATGTGGCCACCACAAATTCCCCCCCTTGTCCCCATCCCACAAGGACCTTGGAGGTCCCCATGGATTTGGGACCTCCCAGAGACCCCATAACCACATCGGAGTCACTTCTAGAAGGTCCCCATGGTTCTCCTCAAACCCCCCTGAGATGTGGCCACCACAAATTCTCCCCCTTCTCCTCACCCCACAAGGACCTTTGGGGTCTCCATGGATTTGGGACCTCCCAGAGACCCCATAACCACATCGGGGTCACTTCTAGAAGGTCCCCATGGTTCTCCTCAAACCCCCCTGAGATGTGGCCACCACAGATTCCTCCCCTTCTCCTCATTCCAGAAGAACTTTTGAGGTCTCCATGGATTTGTCCCACCCCACAGACCCCATAACTGCACCTGGATTCCTTCCAGAAGGTCCCCATTGTTCTCCTCAAACCCCCCTGAGATGTGGCCACCAAAGATTCCTCCCCTTGTCCCCACCCCACAAGGACTTTTGAGGTCTCCATGGATTTGTCCCACCCCACAGACCCCATAACAACATCTGGATCCCTTCTAGAACATCCCCATGGTTCTCCTCCAAACCCCCCTGAGATGTGGCCACCACAAATTCCCCCCCTTGTCCCCACCCCACAAGGACTTTGGAGGTCCCCATGGATTTGGGACCCCCCAGAGACCCCAAAACCACATCGGGGTCACTTCTAGAACATCCCCATTGTTCTCCTCAAACCCCCCTGAGATGTGGCCACCACAGGTTCCTCCCTTTCTTGACGTCCCACAAGGACTTTTGAGGTCTCCATGGATTCCTCACTCCCCGGAGACCCCAAAACCACATGGGGGTCACTTCCAGAAGGTCCCCATGGTTCTCCTCAAACCCCCCTGAGATGTGGCCACCACAAATTCCTCCCCTTCTGCTCATCCCAGAAGAACTTTTGAGGTCCCCATGGATTCCTCACCCCTGAGAGACCCCAAAACCACATCGGGGTCACTTCTAGAAGGTCCCCATGGTTCTCCACCAAACCCCCCTGAGATGTGGCCACCACAGATTCCCCCCCTTGTCCCCATCCCAGAAGAACTTTGGAGGTCTCCATGGATTCCTCACGCCCCAGAGACCCCATAACAACATCGGGGTCAATTCTAGAAGGTCCCCATCGTTCTCCTCAAACCCCCCTGAGATGTGGCCACCACAAATTTCTCCCTTCCTTGACATCCCACAAGGACTTTTGAGGTCTCCATGGATTTGTCCCACCCCAGAGACCCCATAACAACATCGGGGTCACTTCCACAGTGTCCCCATTGTTCTCCTCAAACCCCCCTGAGATGTGGCCACCACAAATTCTCCCCCTTATCTTCACCCCAGAAGAACTTTTGAGGTCTCCATGGATTCCTCACCCCCCGGAGACCCCATAACAACATCGGGATCCATTCCACAGTGTCCCCATCGTTCTCCTCAAACCTCCCTGAGATGTGGCCACCACAAATTCCCCCCCTTCCCCCCACCCCAGCAGATCCATTCTGGTGTCCCCTTGTCCCCCACGCCCTGGAGACCCCATAACAACATCGGGATCACTTCTAGAAGGTCCCCATTGTTCTCCACCAAACCCCCCTGAGATGTGGCCACCACAAATTCCTCCCCTTCTCCCCACCCCAGCAGAACCATTCTGGTGTCCCCTTGTCCCCCAAGCCCCGGAGACTCCAGAACCACATAGGGATCCTCAATTGGGGGATCCTCCCTTGTCCCACCAAACCCCCCTGAGATGTGGCCACCACAAATTCCTCCCCTTCTCCTCACCCCAGCAGATCCATTCTGGTGTCCCCTTGTCCCCCAAGCCCTGGAGACCCCAAAACCACATCGGGGTCACTTCTAGAAGGTCCCCATGGTTCTCCTCAAACCCCCCTGAGATGTGGCCACCACAAATTCTCCCCCTTATCTTCATCCCAGAAGAACTTTTGAGGTCTCCCCTTGTCCCCCAAGCCCTGGAGACTCCAGAACCACATCAGGATCCTCACTAGGAGATCCTGCATTGTCTCCACCAAACCCCCCTGAGATGCGGCCACCACAAATTCCTCCCCTTCCCCCCACCCTAGAGGAACCATTCAGGTGTCCCCTTGTCCCCCACGCCCTGGAGACCTCATAACAACATCTGGATCCCTTCCACAGTGTCCCCATCGTTCTCCTCAAACCCCCCTGAGATGTGGCCACCACAAATTCCCTCCCTTCCCCCCACCCTAGAGGAACCATTCTGGTGTCCCCTTGTCCCCCAAGCCCTGGAGACCCCACACCCACCTCAGGCTCTCCCATCCCACCCTCAGTTCCGCCAGCAGCACACGGCTCTGCACAAGCTCAACGCGGTGGCCCTGCTGCTGACCTTCACTGCCATTGCTCCCCTTCTCCTCCTCCCACGAGAACTTTGAGGTCCCTCCATGTCCCCCACGCCCTGGAGACTCCAGAACCACATGGGGATCCTCACTAGGAGGTCCTGCATTGTCGCCTCCAAACCCCCCTGAGATGTGGCCACCAAAGATTCCTCCCCTTCTCCTCACCCCAGAAGAACTTTTGAGGTCTCCATGGATTTGTCCCACCCCAGAGACCCCATAACCACATCTGGATCCCTTCTAGAACATCCCCATGGTTCTCCTCAAACCCCCCTGAGATGTGGCCACCACAAATTCCTCCCCTTCTCCTCATCCCAGAAGAACTTTTGAGGTCTCCCCTTGTCCCCCACGCCCTGGAGACCCCACACCCACCTCAGGCTGTCCCGTCCCCCCCTCAGTTCCGCCGGCAGCACACGGCTCTGCACAAGCTCAACGCGGTGGCCCTGCTGCTGACCTTCCTGGCCTGCCGGGTTCTTCTCTTCCCGTACCTGTACTGGCGCTACGGGCGCCACCGGGGCCTGGCCCTGCTGCGCGTGCCCTCGGCCCTGCCCCCGGCCTACAACGCCGCCGCCGCCGCCCTGGCCGCGCCCCAGCTCTACTGGTTCGGCCTCATCTGCCGCGGGACCTGGCGCCTCTTCCGGCCGGCGGGGACGCAGCCGCGGCCGCCCTGAGGGGACGATGAGAGGGGACAATGAGAGGGGACAATGCCCGGGGACAATCCCGGGGATAAACGTGGGACAATCTCGGGGACGATTCTGGGGACAATCCCTGGGATAATCCCGGGGATAATCCTGGGGACAATCTCGGGGACAATCCCTGGGATAATCCTGGGACGATTCCAGGGATAACCTGGGGACAGCCTGGGGACAATCCTGGAGATAATCCCGGGGATAACCCAGGGACAATTGTGGGGGCAACCTGGGGACATCCTGGGGACAATCCCTGGGATAATCCTGGGGACAACCTGGGGACAATCCTGGGATGATTCCGGGGATAACCTGGGATAATCCTGGGGACAACCTGGGGACAATCCCGGGGATAACCTGGGATAATCTTGGGGGCAATCTCTGGGACAATTCCAGGGATAATCATCGGAACAACCTGGGGACAATTCCGGGGACAATCTTGGGGGCAACTGGGGACAACCTGGGGACAATCCCGGGGATAACCCAGGGACAATCCCAGGGATAACCTGGGGACAAACCTGGGATGATTCTGGGGACAACCTGGGGACAACCTGGGGACAATCCTGGGATAATCCTGGGGACAACCTGGGGACAATCCTGGGATGATTCCAGGGATAACCTGGGGACAATCCCTGGGACAATCCTGGGGATAATCCCAGGGCTAAACCTGGGACAATCTCGGGGACAACCTGGGGACAACCTGGGGACAACCTGGGGACAATCCCTGGGACAATCCCTGGGACAATCCCAGGGATAACCCAGGGACAATCCTGGGGACAAAACTGGGGACAATCCCAAGGACAATGCCCGGGGATAACCCAGGGACAATCCCTGGGACAATCCCTGGGACAATCCCTGGGACAATCCCTGGGACAACCTGAGGACAATCCCAAGGACAATCCCAGGGATAACCCAAGGACAATCCTGGGGACAACCTGGGGACAATCCCAGGGACAACCTGAGGACAATCCCTGGGACAATCCCTGGGACAATCCCTGGGACAATCCCAAGGACAATCCTGGGGACAATCCCTGGGACAACCTGGGGACAATCCCTGGGACAATCCCTGGGACAATCCCTGGGGACAATCCCTGGGGGCAAGGGGGGAGGGGGTGGGAGGAGCCTGGAGTGGTGGGGGAGGGGATGGGGCGGTCCTGGAGGGGCCCTGGTGGCTTTGGGACAACCTGGAGGGGACAACCTGGGATGGCTTTGGGACATCCATGGGACACCCTGGGACATCTGTGGGACATCCTGGGGTGGCTCTGGGACATCCAGGGGACAACCTAGGGTGGCTTTGGGACATCTGTGGGACACCCTGAGGGGTCCTGGTGGCTTTGGGACATCCTGGAGGGGACACCCTGGGATGGCTTTGGAACAACTGTGGGGTGGCTTTGGGACATCCTTGGGACATCTGTGGGACACCCTGGGGTGGCTCTGGGACATCCGTGGGACACCCTGGAGGGGACAACCTGAGGTGGCTCTGGGACACCCTGGGGTGGCTTTGGGACACTCTGGGACACCCATGGGGGACCCTGAAGGGACAACCTGGGGTGGCTCTGGACATCTGTGGGACACCTGAAGGGGACACCCTGGGACATCCATGGGACACCCTGGGGTGGCTTTGGGACATCCGTGGGACACCCTGGGACACCCATGGGACACTCAGGGACATCCATGGGACACCCTGGGACATCCTGGGACACCCTGGAGGGGACACCCTGGGGTGGCTCTGGGACACCCTGAGGAGTCCTGGGGTGGCTTTGGGACATCCATGGGACATCCTTGGGACACCCTGGGACACCCTAAAGGATCCTGGGGGGTCTGGAGTGGACAAAGTGGGACACCCTGGGGTGGCTTTGGGGTGTCCTGGATCTTCTGTGGGGCGGCCTGGATGGTCCTGGGACACCCTGGGACATCCATGGGACACCCTGGGGTGGCTTTGGGACATCCTTGGGGCATCCTTGGGACACCTTGGGACATCTGTGGGACACCCTGGGGTGGCTCTGGGACATCCTTGGGACACCCTGAAAGGGACACCCAGGGGTGGCTCTGGGGTGTCCTGGATCTTCTGTGGGGTGGCTTTGGGTGGTCCTGGAACACCCTGGGACATCCGTGGGACACCCTGGGGTGGCTTTGGGTGGTCTTGGGACACCCATGGGACACTCAGGGACATCTCTGGGACATCCATGGGGTGGCTTTGGGACATCTGTGGGACACCCTGGGACATCCTGAGGTGTCTGGGGTGGCCTTGGGACATCCTGGGTGGCTCTGGGACATCTGTGGGACACCCATGGGACACCCTGGGGTGGCTTTGGGACATCCTGGGACACCCTGGGACATCCATGGGGTCACTTTGGGACATCTGTGGGACACCCTGAGGTGTCTGGGGTGGCTCTGGGACACCCTGGGGTGGCCTTGGGACATCCATGGGACACCCTGGGACATCCATGGGGCAATGTGGGACATCCATGGGACACCCTGGGGTGGCTCTGGGACATCCATGGGACACCCTGGGACATCCATGGGGCAATGTGGGACATCCTTGGGACACCCTGGGGTGGCTTTGGGACATCCATGGGACACCCTGGGACACCCATGGGACACTCAGGGACACCCATGGGACATCCATGGGACACCCTAAAGGATCCTGGGGGGCCTGGGGTGGCTCTGGGGACACCCTGGGGTGGCTCTGGGACATCCTTGGGGCATCCTTGGGACACCCTGGGGTGGCTCTGGGACACCCATGGGACACCCTGGGACATCCGTGGGACACCCTGGGGTGGCTTTGGGACACCCTGGAGGGGACACTCTGGGACACCCATGGGACACCTGAAGGGGACACCAAGGGGTGGCTCTGGGACATCCAGGGGACACCTGGGGACACCCTGGGACACCCTGGGACATCCTTGGGACACCCTGGGGTGGCTTTGGGACACCCTGGGACATCCCTGGGACACCCTAAAGGATCCTGGGGGGCCTGGGGTGGCTCTGGGGACACCCTGGGGTGGCTTTGGGGTGTCCTGGAGCTTCTGTGGGGTGGCCTGGATGGTCCTGGGACACCCTGGGACATCTGTGGGACACCCTGGGGTGGCTTTGGGACATCTGTGGGACATCCAGGGGTCACCCTGAAAGGTCCTGGGGTCCCCTTGGGTCCCTTTGGGTCCCACTGGGGCCGTTTTGGGGCCATTTTGGATTTTTTTGGATTTTTTTGTGTCTCCCCTTCCCCCCCCCCCGTCCCCCATTAAAGAATTTCCAGGCAATTCTGAGTGACCAAAATGAGTGACCACAGAGTGACCAATGAGTGACCACAGAGTGACCAATGAGTGACCAATGAGTGACCACTGAGTGACCAATGAGTGACCAATGAGTGACCAATGAGTGACCACAGAGTGACCAATGAGTGACCAGAGAGTGACCAATGAGTGACCAATGAGTGACCAATGAGTGACGACAGAGTGACCAATGAGTGACCAATGAGTGACCACAGAGTGACCACAGAGTGACCAATGAGTGACCACAGAATGACCACAGAGTGACCACAGAGTGACCAATGAGTGACCACAGAGTGACCAATGAGTGACCAATGAGTGACCACAGAGTGACCAATGAGTGACCACAGAGTGACCAATGAGTGACCAATGAGTGACCACAGAGTGACCACAGAGTGACCAATGAGTGACCAATGAGTGACCACAGAGTGACCACAGAGTGACCACAGAGTGACCACAGAGTGACCAATGAGTGACCACAGAGTGACCAATGAGTGACCACAGAGTGACCAATGAGTGACCAATGAGTGACCAATGAGTGACCACAGAGTGACCACAGAGTGACCAATGAGTGACCAATGAGTGACCAATGAGTGACCAATGAGTGACCACAGAGTGACCAATGAGTGACCAATGAGTGACCAATGAGTGACCAATGAGTGACCACAGAGTGACCAATGAGTGACCATAGAGTGACCATGGAGTGACCAATGAGTGACCACAGAGTGACCAATGAGTGACCACTGAGTGACCACTGAGTGACCAATGAGTGACCAGAGAGTGACCAATGAGTGACCACAGAGTGACCACAGAGTGACCACTGAGTGACCAATGAGTGACCAGAGAGTGACCACAGAGTGACCAATGAGTGACCAATGAGTGACCAATGAGTGACCAATGAGTGACCAATGAGTGACCAGAGAGTGACCAATGAGTGACCAATGAGTGACCACAGAGTGACCAATGAGTGACCAATGAGTGACCAATGAGTGACCACAGAGTGACCAATGAGTGACCACAGAGTGACCAATGAGTGACCAATGAGTGACCATTGAGTGACCAATGAGTGACCACAGAGTGACCAATGAGTGACCAATGAGTGACCAATGAGTGACCAATGAGTGACCACAGAGTGACCAATGAGTGACCAATGAGTGACCAATGAGTGACCAATGAGTGACCAATGAGTGACCACAGAGTGACCACAGAGTGACCAATGAGTGACCAATGAGTGACCAATGAGTGACCAGAGAGTGACCAATGAGTGACCACTGAGTGACCAGAGAGTGACCAATGAGTGACCAATGAGTGACCACAGAGTGACCAATGAGTGACCACAGAGTGACCAATGAGTGACCAATGAGTGACCACAGAGTGACCAATGAGTGACCACAGAGTGACCAATGAGTGACCAATGAGTGACCATTGAGTGACCAATGAGTGACCACAGAGTGACCAATGAGTGACCATTGAGTGACCAATGAGTGACCAATGAGTGACCAATGAGTGGCCACTGATTAATAAATAAAATAATAAGGGAATATTAAAATAAATCACATTAATAATAAAATACTAATTTTTTTTTAAAAATATGGAAAATTCTGAATTAAGAAAAAATTTAATATCAAATAAAATTGCAAAGAATTGGAAAAATCCAAATTAATAATATTGGGAAATGAATAAAAAATCGGAATTAATGAAAAAAATCCAAAGAAAAGTAAAATTCTGAAGAAATGGAAAAGTTTTTAAAAAATTTAAATAATGGAAAAAAATCGAATAAATAAAAATTCGCAATAAATAAAAAAATTCTGAATAAAAAATTGCAAATAAATAAAAAAATTCGGAATAAATTTTTGAAAAATTCTGAATAAATAAAAAAATTCTGAATAAATAAAAAAATTCTGAATAAATTTTAAAAAAATTCCGAATAAATAAAAAATTCCGAATAAAAAATTGCAAATAAATAAAAAAATTCCAAATAAAAAATTGCAAATAAATACAAAATTCCGAATAAAAAATTCCAAACAAAGAAAAAAATTTCGAATAAAAAATCGTAAATAAATAAAAAATTCTGAATAAATTTTTAAAAAATTCCAAATAATTAAAAAATTCCGAATAAAAAATTGCAATAAATAAAAAAATTCTGAATAAATTTTTGAAAAATTCCAAATAAATCAAAAATTCCAAAAAAAAAAAAAAAATTCGGAATAGATTTTTTAAAAATTCCGAATAAATAAAAAATTTCGAATTAAAAATTGCAAATAAATAAAAAATTCAAAAAAAATTCCAAATAAATAACAAAATTCTGAATAAATCAAAAATTCCAAATAAATAAAAAAATTCGGAATAAATTTTTTAAAAATTCCGAATAAATCAAAAATTCAAATTAAAAAAATGCAAATAAATAAAAAATTGCAAATAAATTAAAAAAATCAAAATAAAAAATTCCAAATAAATAAAAAAAATCGGAATAAATTTTTTAAAAATTCCAAATTAATAAAAAATTCCAAATAAAAAATTCGGAATAAATAAAAAATTCCAAATGAAAAATTCCAAATTAATAAAAAGTTTCAAATAAATAAAAAAATTCTGAATAAATTTTTGAAAAAATTCCGAATGAATCAAAAATTCCGAATAAATAAAAAAATTCTGAGTAAATTTTTTTAAAAATTCCGAATAAATAAAAATTTCCGAATAAAAAATTGCAAATAAATAAAAAAATTCCAAATAAAAAATTGCAAATAAATACAAAATTCCGAATAAAAAATTCCAAACAAAGAAAAAAATTTCGAATAAAAAATTGCAAATAAATAAAAAATTCTGAATAAATTTTTTAAAAATTCCAAATAATTAAAAAATTCCGAATAAAAAATTGCAATAAATAAAAAAATTAGGAATAAAATTTAAAAAAAATCAGAATAAATAAAAAATTCCGATTAAAAAATTGCAAATAAATAAAAAAATTTGGAATAAATTTAAAAAAATCCCAAATTAATAAAGAATTCCAAATAAAAAATTCCAAAGAAATAAAAAAAATTCTGAATAAATTTTTGAAAAATTCCAAATTAATAAAACCTTCCAAATAAATAAAAAATTCTGAATAAATAAAAAATTCCATATAAATAAAAAAATTCGGAATAATTTTTTTAAAAAATCTGAATAAACAAAAAATTCCAAATAAAAAATTCTGAATAAATAAAAATTTCCAAATAAATAAAAAAATCATGAAAAAATTTTTAAATAAAAAATTCCAAAAAAATTGCAAATAAATAAAATATTCGGAATAAAATTAAAAAAATTCAGAACAAATAAAAAATTCAAATTAAAAAATTCCGAATAAAAAAATTCTGAATAATTTTTTAAAAAATTCGGAATAAATTAAAAATTCTGAATAAATAAAAATTTCCAAATAAATAAAAAAATTTGGAATAAAATTTTAAAAATTCCGAATAAATAAAAAACTCCCAATAAATTTAAAAAACCCCAAAAATGGAAAATCCGGGTGGATCCGGGGTGGGCGCGGCTGCAGGGGAGGAAACGGATTTGGGGTAAAAAAAGGAAATTTTGGGGTTAAAAAATGGAAATTTGGGGTAAAAAATGGAAATTTGGGGTCACAAAAAGGAAATTTGGGGTCAAAAAAGGAAATTTGGGGTCAAAAAAGGAAATTTGGGGTCAAAGGGGGAAGGAGAAATCCAAGAAATGCGAGAAGAGCTGAAAAGATCAGGAGAAAAACCCCAAAATGCCAAAGGAACCCCAAAAACCCCCGAAAAACCCCAAAATCCGTGAGGAGAACCCAAAAATCCCGAGGAGACCCCAAAATTCCACCAGGAGACCCCAAAAATCAGGAGAGGAACCCAAAAATCCCCAGGAGACCCCAAAAATCCCACAAGAACCCCAAAAAACCCCAAAATCCGTGAGGAGACCCCAAAAATCCGTGAGGAGACCCCAAAAATCCTGAGGAGACCCCAAAAATCCCAAAATCAGTGAGGAGACCCCAAAAATCCCCAAAAACCTCAAAAATCCTGAGGAGACCCCAAATTCCCACGGGAACCCAAAAAACCCCAAAAATCTTGAGGAGAAACCAAAAATCCCCCGGGAACCCCAAAAACCTCCAAGAGACCCCAAAAAAACCCCAAATCTGTGAGGAGACCCCAAAAATCCCAAAAAACCCCAAAAATCTCCAGGAGACCCCAAAAATCCCAAAAAACCCCAAAAATCCCCAGGAGACCCAAAAAATCCCAAAAGTCCTGAGGAGACCCCAAAAATCACACGGGAACCCCAAAAAAACCCCAAAATTCCACAAGGAGACCCCAAAAAGCCGGAGAGGAACCCAAAAAATCCCGAGGAGACCCCAAAAATCCTGAGGACAACCCAAAAGTCCCATGGGAACCCCAAAAACCCCAAAATCCAGGAGGAGACCCCAAAATTCAACCAGGAGACCCCAAAAATCCCAAAAAACCCCAAAAATATCGAGGAGACCCCGAAAATCCTGAGGAGACCCCAAAAAACCTTCAGGAGACCCCAAAAATCCCAAAAATCCCCAAAAATCCCATGGGAACCCCAAAAAACCCCAAAAGTCGCCAGGAGACCCCAAAAATATTCAGGAGACCCCAAAAATCCCAAAAAAACCCCAAAAATCCCCAGGAGAACCCAAAAATCCCCAGGAGACCCCAAAAATCCCACGGGAACCCCAAAAAAACCCCAAAATCCAGGAGGAGACCCCAAAAAACCTTGAGGAGACCCCAAAAACCTCCTGGAGTGACCCCAAAATGGGGGGAGAAAAGGGAAACCACGAAAAAATCCCAAAACCCCACGAGAAGAACCCAAAAATCCCGAGGAGACCCCAAAAATCCCAAAAAACCCCAAAAATCCCCAGGAGAACCCGAAAATCCCACGGGAACCCCAAAAAACCCCAAAATCCAGGAGAAGACCCCAAAAACCCCGAGGAGACCCCAAAATTCCCAAAAACCCCCAAAATGTCGAGGAGACCCCAAAAAACCTTGAGGAGACCCCAAAAATCCCAAAAAAACCCCAAAATCTCCAGGAGAACCCAAAAATCCTGAGGAGACCCCAAAAATCCCACGGGAACCCCAAAAAAACCCAAAATCCGTTAGGAGACCCCAAAAGAGCCCAAGGAGACCCCAAAAATCCTGAGGAGACCCCAAAAAACCCCAAAATTCGTGAGGAGACCCCAAAAAACCTTGAGGAGACCCCAAAAATCCCAAAAAACCCCAAAAATCCTTGAAGAGACCCCAAAAATCCCCAGGAGACCCCAAAAATGCTGAGGAGACCCCAAATTCCCACGGGAACCCCAAAAAAGCCCAAAATCCAGGAGGAGACCCCAAAAATCCCAAAAAACCCCAAAAATCCCCAGGAGACCCCAAAAATCCCACGGGAACCCCAAAAAACCCCAAAAATCCCAAAAAAACCCAAAAATCCTAAAAAACCCCAAAACCTTGAGGAGACCCCAAAAATCCCCAGGAGACCCCAAAATTCCACGAGGAGACCCCAAAAATCCCCAAAAAACCCCAAAAATCTCGAGGAGAACCCAAAAGTCCCACGGGAACCCCAAAAAAACCCAAAAATCCGTGAGGAGACCCCAAAAAACCTTGAGGAGACCCCAAAAATCCCTAAAAACCCCCAAAAATCCCCAAAAAACCCAAAAATGCTGAGGAGACCCCAAAAATCCTGAGGAGACCCCAAAAATCCCATGGGAACCCCAAAAACCGCAAAATCCAGGAGGAGACCCCAAAAATCCCAAAAAACCCCAAAAATCTCCAAAAATCCCCAAAAAACCCCCAAAAACCCCAAAAATCTCGAGGAGACCCCAAAAAACCCCCGGGAACCCCAAAAACCTCCAGGAGACCCCAAAAAACCCCAAATCCGTGAGGAGACCCCAAAACTCCCCAGGAGAACCCAAAAGTCCTGAGGAGACCCCAAAAATCCCAAAAAACCCCAAAAAAGCCCCCAAAAATCCCCCGGGAACCCCAAAAAAACCCAAAATCCGTGAGGAGACCCCAAAAAACCTTGAGGAGACCCCAAAAACCCCAAAAATCCCCAGGAGACCCCAAAAACCTGCAGGAGACCCCAAAAATCCCAAAAACCCCCGAAAATATCGAGGAGACCCCAAAAAACCTTGAGGAGACCCCAAAAATCCCAAAAACCCCCAAAAATCCCCAGGAGACCCCAAAAATCCCACAGGAGACCCCAAAAAACCCAAAATCCGTGAGGAGACCCCAAAATTCCACAAGGAGACCCCAAAAATCCCAAAAAACCCCAAAAATATCGAGGAGAACCCAAAAATCCCCAGGAGACCCCAAAAATCCCCCAAAAACCCGAAAAAATCTCGAGGAGAACCCAAAAATCCCAAAAAACCCCAAAAAACCTTGAGGAGACCCCAAAAGTCCCATGGGAACCCCAAAAAACACCAAAATCCAAGAGGAGACCCCAAAAATCCCGAGGAGACCCCAAAAAGCCCCAAAAAATCCCAAAAAATCTCCAGGAGACCCCAAAAAACCCCAGGAGAACCAAAAAATCCCCAAAAAACCCCAAAAACCTTGAGGAGACCCCAAAAATCCCAAAAAACCCTAAAAATATTGAGGAGACCCCAAAAATGCTGAGGAGACCCCAAAAATCCCACGGGAACCCCAAAAAAAACCCAAAATCCGTGAGGAGACCCCAAAAAACCTTAAAGGAGACCCCAAAAATCCCCGGGAAACCCCAAAAATCCCCAAAAATCCCAAAAAATCCCCAAAAATCCCCAAAAAACCCCAAAAATCCCCCGGGAACCCCAAGAAAACCCCAAAATCCAGGAGGAGACCCCAAAATTCCACCAGGAGACCCCAAAAATGAGGAGAAGAACCCAAAACCTTGAGGAGACCCCAAAAATCCCAAAAAACCCCCAAAATCTCGAGGAAAACCCAAAAATCCTGAGGAGACCCCAAAAATTCCACGGGAACCCCAAAAAACCCCAAAATCCGTGAGGAGACCCCAAAAAACCTCGAGGAGACCCCAAAATGGGGGGAGTAAAGGGAAACCCCAAAAAGACCCAAAACCCCACGAGAAGAACCCAAAATTCCACGAGGAGACCCCAAAAATCGGGAGAGGAACCCAAAAAACACCAAGGAAACGCCAAAAGTCGCCAGGAGAACCCAAAAAAACCCAAAATCCAGGAGGAGACCCCAAAAATCCCAAAAACCCCAAAAATCCGAGGAGACCCCAAAAATCCCACGGGAACCCCAAAAAACCCAAATCCAGGAGGAGACCCCAAAAAACCTTGAAGAGACCCCAAAAATCCCAAAAAACCCCAAAAATCCCCAAAAATTCCCAAAAAACCCCAAAAATCTCCAGGAGACCCCAAAAATCCTGAGGAGAACCCCAAAAAAACCCCAAATCCGTGAGGAGACCCCAAAAATCCCAAAAAACCCCAAAAATCTCGAGGAGACCCCATAAATCCCACGGGAACCCCAAAAAACCCCAAAAAACCTTGAGGAGACCCCAAAAATCCCAAAAACCCCAAAAATCCCCAGGAGACCCCAAAAAACCCCAAAAATCCCCAGGAGACCCCAAAAACCCCCAAAATCAGTGAGGAGACCCCAAAAATCCCAAAAAACCCCAAAAATCTTGAGGAGACCCCAAAAATCCCTCGGGAACCCCAAAAAACCCCAAAATCCGTGAGGAGACCCCAAAAATCCCCAGGAGACCCCAAAAATCCCAAAAAAACCCCAAAAATCCTGAGGAGACCCCAAAAATCCCCAGGAGAACCCGAAAATCCCACAGGAACCCCAAAAACCCCAAAATCCGTGAGGAGACCCCAAAACCTCAAGGAGAGACCCCAAAATGGGGGGAGTAAAGGGAAACCCCAAAAAGACCCAAAACCCCATGAGAAGAACCCAAAAATCCACGAGGAGACCCCAAAAATCGGGAGAGGAACCCAAAAAACCCCAAGGAAACCCCAAAAGTCGCCAGGAGAACCCAAAAAAACCCAAAATCCAGGAGGAGACCCCAAAAATTCCCAGGAAAACCCCAAAAATCCCACGGGAACCCCAAAAAACCCCAAAATTCCGTGAGGAGACCCCAAAAATCCCGAAAACCCCCAAAATTCCCAAAAAACCCCAACAATCCCCAGGAGACCCCAAAAATCCCATGGGACCCCCAAAAACCCCCAAAATCCAGGAGGAGACCCCAAAAAACCTTGAGGAGACCCCAAAAAATCCCAAAAAACCCCAAAAATCCCAAAAAAACCCAAAAATCCCAAAATCAGTGAGGAGACCCCAAAAATCCCCAAAAACCCCAAAAATGCTAAGGAGACCCCAAAAATCCTGAGAAAAACCCCAAAATCCCATGAGAACCCCAAAAAACCCCAAAAATCCCAAAAACCCCCAAAACTCCTTAGGAGAACCCAAAAATCCCACGGGAACCCCCAAAAAAAATCCAAAACCTTGAGGAGACCCCAAAAATCCCCAGGAGACCCCAAAAGTCCTGAGGAGACCCCAAATTCCCCCGGGAACCCCAAAAAACCCCAAAATCCAGGAGGAGACCCCAAAATTCCACCAGGAGACCCCAAAAATGAGGAGAAGAACCCAAAACCTTGAGGAGACCCCAAAAATCCCAAAAAACCCCCAAAATCTCGAGGAAAACCCAAAAATGCTGAGGAGAACCTAAAAATCCCACGGGAACCCCAAAAAACCCCAAAATCCAGGAGGAGACCCCAAAAAACCTTGAGGAGACCCCAAAAATCCCAAGAAAACCCCAAAAATCCCCAAAAATCTTGAGGAGAAACCAAAAATCCTGAGGAGACCCCAAAAATCCCCCGGGAACCCCAAAAAAAACCCAAAATCCGTGAGGAGACCCCCAAAAACCTTAAAGGAGACCCCAAAAATCCCCGGGAAACCCCAAAAAGCCCCAAAATTCGTGAGGAGACCCCAAAAAACCTTGAGGAGACCCCAAAAATCTCCAGGAGAACCCAAAAATCCCACGGGAACCCCAAAAATCCCACGGGAACCCCAAAAATCCCACGGGAACCCCAAAAACCCCAAAATCCATCAGGAGACCCCAAAAATCCACAAGGAGAACCCAAAAATCCCAAAAAACCCCAAAAATCCTGAGGAGACCCCAAAAATCCCATGGGACCCCCAAAAAACCCCAAATCCGTGAGGAGACCCAAAAAACCCCAAAAATCTCCAGGAGACCCCAAAAATCCCACGGGAACCCCAAAAACCTCCAGGACACCCCAAAAAAACCCCAAATCTGTGAGGAGACCCCAAAAATCCCAAAAAACCCCAAAAATCCCCAGGAGACCCCAAAAACCTGCAGGAGACCCCAAAAATCCCAAAAAACCCAAAAATCCCAAAATCCAAGAGGAGACCCCAAAAATCCCAAAAAACCCCCAAAAAAAACCCAAATCCAGGAGGAGACCCCAAAAAACCTTGAGGAGACCCCAAAAATCCCAAAAAACCCCAAAAATATCGAGGAGACCCCAAAATTCCACCAGGAGACCCCAAAAATCCCCAGGGGACCCCAAAAATCCCACAGGAACCCCCAAAAAAATCCCAAAAATCCAGGAGGAGACCCCAAAAAACCTTGAGGAGACCCCAAAAATCCCAAAAACCCCAAAAATCCCCAGGAGACCCCAAAAACCTGCAGGAGACCCCAAAAATCCGAAAAAACCCCAAAAATCTTGAGGAGACCCCAAATTCCCACGGGAACCCCAAAAAAAACCCAAAATCTTGGAGGAGACCCCAAAAACCCCGAGGAGAGACCCCAAAATTCCCAAAAACCCCCAAAAATGTCGAGGAGACCCCAAAAAACCTTGAGGAGACCCCAAAAATCCCAAAAAACCCCAAAAATGCTGAGGAGACCCCAAAATTCCACCAGGAGACCCCAAAAATCCCAAAAAAACCCCAAAAATCCCCAGGAGAACCCAAAAATCCCAGGGGAACCCCAAAAAACCCCAAAATCCGAGAGGAGACCCCAAAAATCCCAAAAAAACCCCAAAATCCCCCAAAACCCCTAAAAATCCTGAGGAGACCCCAAAAATCCCATGGGAACCCCCAAAAAACCCAAAAGTCCTGAGGAGACCCCAGAAAACCTTGAGGAGACCCAAAAAATCCCAAAAAACCCCAAAAATCTCGAGGAGAACCCAAAAATCCCCAGGAGAACCCAAAAT
The DNA here is from genome assembly GCF_051311805.1 of Agelaius phoeniceus. Lineage (NCBI taxonomy): Eukaryota > Metazoa > Chordata > Aves > Passeriformes > Icteridae > Agelaius > Agelaius phoeniceus. Next base: position 10,384,212 of record NW_027509866.1, on the reverse strand, counting down.
TCCACCAGGAGACCCCAAAAATCCTGAGGAGACCCCCAAATTCCACGAGGAGACCCCAAAAATCCCACGGGAACCCCAAAAAAAACCCAAAATCCGTGAGGAGACCCCAAAAATCCCCAGGAGACCCCAAAAATCCCCAAAAATCCGTGAGGAGACCCCAAAACTCCCCAGGAGAACCCAAAAGTCCTGAGGAGACCCCAAAAATCCCAAAAAACCACAAAAACCTCGAGGAGACCCCAAACATCCCACGGGAACCCCAAAAGCCCCAAAAAAGCTTGAGGAGACCCCAAAAATCCCAAAAAACCCCAAAAATCTCCAGGAGACCCCAAAAATCCCATGGGACCCCCAAAAACCCCCAAAATCCAGGAGAAGACCCCAAAAATCCTTGAGGAGACCCCAAAAATCCCAAAAAACCCCAAAAATGCTGAGGAGACCCCAAAAACCTGCAGGAGACCCCAAAAATCCCAAAAAACCCCAAAAATCTCGAGGAGACCCCAAAATTCCACGAGGAGACCCCAAAAATCCCATGGGAACCCCCAAAAAAACCCAAAATCCGTGAGGAGACCCCAAAAATCCCAAAAAACCCAAAAAAACCCCCCAAATCCAGGAGGAGACCCCAAAAAACCTTGAGGAGAACCCATAAACCCCAAGGAGACCCCACAGAACCTCGAGGAGACCCCATCAAACCCCACCAGGAGACCCCAAAAACCCATGGGGAACCCCAAGGAGATCCCATCAAACCTCGAGAAGGTCCCACAGAACCTCGAGGAGACCCCAGAAATGGCTCCTGGTGACCTCCTAAAACCACGAGAAGATCCCAAAACCCCCAGGAGGTCCCACAGAACCTTGAGGAGACCCCAAAAAGCCCCAGAAGGTCCCAGAAAGCCCCAGGAGGTCCCAGAAAGGCCCAGGAGATGCCACCAAAGGCCCTGGAGATGCCACCAAAGGCCCAGGAGATGCCACCAAAGGCCCCGGAGATGCCAGAAAGGCCCAGGAGATGCCACCAAAGGCCCCGGAGATGCCACCAAAGGCCCCGGAGATGCCACCAAAGGCCCCGGAGATGCCACCAAAGGCCCAGGAGCCCCATGGAGACCCCATCAAACCTCGAGGAGATCCCAGAGCCAACCCTGGTGCCACCCTCAGTGATGTCACCCCCGCCTCGGTGTCACCTCCTCATTGTCACTGACCCTGGTGTCACCTCCTCAGTGTCACCTTCTCCTCATTGTCACCAACCTTGGTGCCACCTTCTCATTGTCACCAACCCTGGTGTCAGCTCCTCATTGTCACCGACCCTGGTGTCACCTCCTCAGTGTCACCCTGCCCTTGGTGCCACCTTCTCATTGTCACCCTGACCTCAGTGTCACCTCCTCATTGTCACTTCCTCCTTGGTGTCACCTCCTCATTGTCACCAACCCTGGTCCCACCTTCTCATTGTCACCAACCCTGGTGTCATCTTCTCATTGTCACCCTGCCCTCGGTGTCACCTCAGGGCCACCGACCCTGGTGCCACCCTCACCTTGGTGCCACCTTCTCATTGTCACCAACCTCAGTGCCACTCTCACCTTTGTGTCACCTTCTCATTGTCACCGACCCTGGTGTCATCTCCTCCTTCGTGCCACCTTCTCCTTGGTGCCACCTTCGCCTCGATGGCACCGTCACCTTTGTGTCACCTCATTGTCACCAACCCTGGTGCCACCCTCACCTTGGTGCCACCATGTCCTCACTGCCACCTTCACTGGTGTCACCTGCACCTCAGTGTCACCAACTTTGGTGTCCCCTCATGGCTGCCACCCCCTCTTTGGTGTCACCCTCACCTTGGTGCCACCCTCACCGATGTCACCTCCTCCTTGGGGCCACCCTGACCTTGGTGCCACCTTCGCCTCAGTGTCACCGACTTTGGTGTCACCGTCTCCTTGCTGTCACCCTCCCCTCGGTGTCACCTCCTCCTTGTCACCAACCCTGGTGTCACCTCCTCCTTGGTGCCACCCTCACCTCAGTGTCACCTTCATCAGTGCCACCCTCACCGATGTCACCCTCACCGATGTCACCTCCTCCTTGGTGCCACCCCCTCCTCAGTGTCACGTTCCTTGGTGTCACCTTGGTCTTGGTGCCACCTTCACCAGTGCCACCCTGACCTTGGTGCCACCTTCTCATTGTCACCAACCCTGGTGCCACCCTCACCCTGGTGCCACCATGTCCTCAGTGCCACCTTCACTGGTGTCACCTGCACCTCAGTGTCACCTCCTCCTTGGTGCCACCCTCACCTCGGTGCCACCTTCTCCTCAGCGTCACCAACCCTGGTGTCACTTCCTCCTTGGTGCCACCATGTCCTCAGTGTCACCTTGGTCTTGGTGTCACCTTCACCAGTGCCACCCTCACCTTGGTGCCACCCTCACCGATGTCACCTCCTCCTTGGTGCCACCTTCTCCTCAGTGTCACGTTCCTTGTTGTCACCTTGACCTTGGTGCCACCTTCTCATTGTCACCAACCCTGGTGCCACCCTGACCTTGGTGTCACCTCCTCCTTGCTGTCACCCTCACCTTTGTGCCACCTTCTCAGTGTCACCGACTTTGGTGCCACCCACACCTCAGTGTCACCTTCACCTTGGTGCCACCTCCTCATTGTCACCAACCCTGGTGCCACCCTCACCTCGGTGTCACCTCCTCAGTGTCACCAACCCCGGTGTCACCCTGGCTGGTGCCACCCTCACCTTGGTGCCACCTCGGTGTCCCCAACCCTGGTGCCACCCTCACCTCAGTGTCACCCTCAGTGCCACCCCCTCTCTGTCCCCCCCTCGGTGTCCCCGTGTCCCCTCCCCCCCCATCCCGGAATGTCCCCAAGTGTCGCAAGAGCCGGCCCCGCCCCCCCCCCCGTGACGTCACCGCGGTGTCGCAACTCCCGCTTCCGCTTTTCCCGCCAAAAACGGGGACACGGGGGGGGAGGGGACGGGGGGGGAGGGGGACAGGGAGGGGGAGGGGACACAGGGACAGGGATGGGGACACAGGGACAGGGACGGGGACACAGGGACAGGGATGGGGACACAGGGACAGGGACACAGGGACAGGGACAGGGACACAGGGATGGGGACACAGGGACAGGGATGGGGACACGGGGATGGGGACAGGGATGGGGACAGGGATGGGGACAGGGAGGGGACACAGGGACAAGGACAGGGATGGGGACACAGGGACAGGGATGGGGACACAGGGACAGGGATGGGGACACAGGGATGGGGACACAGGGACAGGGAGGGGGCACAGGGATGGGGACAGGGACAGGGATGGGGACACAGGGACGGGGACGGGGACACAGGGATGGGGACACAGGGATGGGGACACAGGGACAGGGATGGGGACACAGGGATGAGGACACAGGGATGGGGGGACAAGGACAGTGACAGGGACAGGGAGGGGACAGGGACAGGGAGGTGACAAGGATGGGACAGGGACAGGGACACAGGGACAGGGATGGGGACAGGGATGGGGACAGTGACAGGGACAGGGACACAGGGACAGGGATGGGGACAGGGATGGGGACAGTGACAGGGACAGGGACACAGGGACAGGGACAGGAAGGCGACAGTGACAGGGACAGGGACACAGGGACAGGGACACAGGGACAGGGAGGGGACAGTGATAGGGACAGCGAGGGGACAGGGACAGGAAGGCGACAGTGATAGGGACAGGGACACAGGGACAGGGACACAGGGACAGGGAGGTGACAAGGATGGGACAGTGACAGGGAGGGGACAGGGGCTGGACAGGGACAGGGGACAGGGACACAGGAATGGAGGGGACAGGGACAGGGACAGGGACAGCGAGGGGACAGAGGCACAGGGATGGGGGGGACAGGGACAGGGACAGGGACAGGGAGGGGACAGGGACAGGGTCAGGGAGGGGACAGCCATGGGGACAGGGAGGGGACAGTGGCACAGGAATGGGGGGGACAAGGATGGGGAGGGGACAGGGACAGGGACATGGTGGGGACAGGGATAGGCAAGGGACAGTGACAGGGAGGGGACAGTGACAGGGACAGGATGGGGACACTGATAGGGAGAGGGACAGGGACATGGAGGGGACAGAGAGGGGACAGGAATGGGGACAGGGACAGGGAGGGGACAGCGATGGGAAGGGGACAGTGACAGGGACAGGAAGGGGACACTGATAGGGACAGGCAGGGATAAGGAGGGACAGTGAGGGGACAGGGATGGAAGGGACACAAGGGGACAGGGACAGGGACAGGGAGGGGACAGGGACAGCGACAGGGACAGGGAGGGGACAGCGATAGGGACAGGGAGGGGACAGGGACAGTGACAGGGACAGGGAGGGGACAGGGACAGGGCCGGGGATGGCGCCACTTTGGGGACAGGGGGGGGACAGAGAGAGGGAGGGGACAGGGACAGGGACAGGGACAGTGACAGGGACAGGGAGGGGACAGGGACAGGGAGGGGACGGGGACAGGCAAGGGACAGTGACAGGGACAGGGACAGGGACAGGGACGGGGGTTGGACAGGGACAGGGAGGGGACAGCGATGGGGACAGGGAGGGGACAGGGACAGGGATGGGACAGGGATGGAGGGGACATGAGGGGACAGTGACAGGGACACTGAGGGGACAGGGATGGGGAGGGGACAGGGACAGGGACAGTGACAGGGAGGGGACAGGGACAGGGACAGGGAGGGGACAGGGACAGTGACAGGGACAGGGATGGAGGGGACACGAGGGGACAGTGACCGGGACAGGGACAGGGAGGGGATGGCACCGCTTTGGGGACAGGGAGGGGACAGTGACAGGGACAGGGACAGGGACAGGGAGGGGACAGCGATGGGGACAGGGAGGGGACAGGGACAGGGAGGGGACAGTGGCACAGGGATGGGGACAGGGAGGGGACAGTGACACACGAATGGGGGGGACAGGGAGGGGACAGGGACAGGAAAGGGGATGGCGCCACTCTGGGGACAGGGGGGGGACAGGGAGGGGACAGTGCCAGGGAGGGGACAGTGACAAGGAGGGGACAGGGACAGTGACAGTGCCAGGGAGGGGACAAGGAGGGGACAAGGAGGGGACAAGGAGGGGACAGCGCCAGTGCCAGGTAGGGGACAGTGACAGGGACAGGGACAAGGAGGGGACAGTGCCAGGGAGGGGACAGTGACAAGGAGGGGACAGTGACAGTGCCAGTGACAGTGGCAGGGCCATGGCGCAGCCGAGCTTCCTCCCTCTCCTGGGTGAGCCTCCTCCTCCTCTTCCTCCTCCTCCTCCTCCTCCTCCTCCTCAGCCTGGCCCCGATTTTCCCCTTTTTCCCCCCATTTCCCTGCCCTTCATCCCCGCTCCTCCTCCTCTTCCTCCTCTTCCTCAATTTTCCCCAATTTTCCCCAATTTTCCCCTTTTTCCCCCCATTTCCCTGCCCTTCATCCCCGCTCCTCCTCCTCCTCCTCCTCTTCCTCAATTTTCCCAATTTTTCCCCAATTTTCCCCTTTTCCCCCCCAATTCCTGGGCTCCTCCTCTTCCTCTTTTCTCCTCTTCCTCCTTTCCCCGCCGTGACTTTCTGGCCCCGTTTCCTCAGCCTTCATCCCAGCCCTTCCTCTTCCTCCTCCACCCCAAATTTGCCCCAAATTTCCCCAAATTTTCCCCAAATTTTCCCCAATTTGCCCTAAATTTTCCCCAATTTCCCCCAAATTTTCCCCAATTTTCCCCTCCATTTTCCTGCCCTTCATCCCAACCCCTCCTCCTCTTCCTCCTCTTCCTCCTCCACCCCAAATTTGCCCAAATTTTCCCCAAATTTTCCCCAATTTTCCCCAAATTTTCCCCCTCATTTCCCAGCCTTCATCCCAACCCCTCCTCTTCCCCCTCCGCCCCAAATTTGCCCAAATTTGCCCAAATTTTCCCAAATTTTCCCCCATTTTCCTGCCCTTCATCCCAGCCCCTCCTCTTCCTCCTCCACCCCAAATTTTCCCCAATTTCCCCCAAATTTTCCCCAATTTTCCCCAATTTTTCCCCCTCATTTCCCAGCCTTCATCCCCACCCCTCCTCTTCCTCCTCCACCCCAATTTTTCCCCAATTTTCCCAAAATTTTCCCCAATTTTCCCCCTCATTTCCCAGCCTTCATCCCAACCCCTCCTCTTCCTCCTCCCACCCCAAATTTGCCCAAAATTTTCCCCAAATTTTCCCAAAATTTTCCCCCATTTTCCTGCCCTTCATCCCAACCCCTCCTCTTCCTCCTCCACCCCAATTTTTCCCCAATTTTCCCCAAATTTTTCCCAAATTTCCCCCAATTTTCCCCAATTTTCTCCCTCATTTCCCTCCCCTTCATCCCAACCCCTCCTCCTCTTCCTCCTCTTCCTCCTCCGCCCCAAATTTGCCCAATTTTCCCCAAATTTTCCCCAAATTTTCCCCCATTTTCCTGCCCTTCATCCCAACCCCTCCTCCTCTTCCTCCTCCACCCCAAATTTGCCCAAATTTGCCCAAATTTTTCCCAAATTTCCCCCAATTTTTCCCCTCATTTCCCGCCCTTCATCCCAGCCCCTCCTCCTCTTCCTCCTCCACCCCAAATTTTCCCCAAATTTGCCCCAAATTTGCCCAAATTTTTCCCAATTTTTCCCAATTTTCCCTCATTTCCTGCCCTTCATCCCAACCCCTCCTCTTCCTCCTCCACCCCAAATTTTCCCCAATTTTCCCCAAATTTTCCCCAATTTTCCCCAATTTTCCCCCTCATTTCCCAGCCTTCATCCCCACTCCTCCTCTTCCTCCTCTCTCCCATTTTTCCCAATTTTTCCCTTTTTTCTCTCATTTTTGTGCCCATTTTCCCCCTGCTCTTCCTCCTCTTCCTCCTCCTCCTCCCTCCCCAATTTCCTCAAATTTTCCCCAAATTTTCCCCAATTTTCCTGCCCTTCATCCCAACCCCTCCTCTTCCTCCTCCACCTCAAATTTCCCCAATTTTCCCCAAATTTTCCCCAAATTTTCCCCAAATTTTCCCCCAAATTTTCCCCCTCATTTCCCAGCCTTCATCCCCACTCCTCCTCTTCCTCCTCTCTCCCATTTTTTCCCAATTTTTCCCTTTTTTCTCTCATTTTGTGCCCATTTCCCCCCCTGCTCTTCCTCCTCCTTCTCCTCTTCCTCCTCCCTCCCTATTTCCCCAATTTTTCCCTTTTTTCCCCCATTTTCCTGCCCTTCATCCCAACCCCTCCTCTTCCTCCTCCACCCCAAATTTTCCCCAAATTTTCCCCAATTTTTCCCCAATTTTCCCCCTCATTTCCGTGCCTTCATCCCCACCCCTCCTCTTCCTCCTCTCTCCCATTTTTTCCCAATTTTTCCCTTTTTTCTCTCATTTTTGTGCCCATTTCCCCCCTGCTCTTCCTCCTCTTCCTCCTCCTCCTCCCTCCCCAATTTTCCCAAATTTTCCCCAAATTTTTCCCCCATTTTCCTGCCCTTCATCCCAACCCCTCCTCTTCCTCCTCCACCCCAAATTTTCCCCAATTTTCCCCAAATTTTCCCCAAATTTTCCCCAAATTTTCCCCAATTTTCCCCCCCATTTTCATGCCCTTCATCCCAACCCCTCCTCTTCCTCCTCCACCCCAAATTTGCCCAAATTTTCCCCAAATTTTCCCCAATTTTCCCCCTAATTTCCTGCCCTTCATCCCAATCCCTCCTCTTCCTCCCCCGCCCCAAATTTGCCCAAATTTGCCCAAATTTTCCCCAATTTTCCCCCATTTCCGTGCCCTTCATCCCCACTCCTCCTCTTCCTCCTGCCCCCCAAATTTTCCCAAATTTTCCCCCAATTTTTCCCCCATTTTCCTGCCCTTCATCCCAACCCCTCCTCTTCCTCCTCCACCCCAAATTTGCCCAAATTTTCCCCAAATTTTCCCCAAATTTTCCCCAATTTTCCCCCTCATTTCCCAGCCTTCATCCCAACCCCTCCTCTTCCTCCTCCACCCCAAATTTGCCCAAATTTTCCCCAATTTTCCCCAAATTTTCCCCAATTTTCCCCCTCATTTCCCGCCCTTCATCCCCACCCCTCCTCTTCCTCCTCTCTCCCATTTTTCCCAATTTTTCCCTTTTTTCTCTCATTTTTGTGCCCATTTCCCCCCCTGCTCTTCCTCCTCTCCCTCCTCCTCCTCCCTCCCCAATTTTCCCAATTTTCCCCAAATTTTCCCCAATTTTCCCCCTCATTTCTGTGCCCTTCATCCCAACCCCTCCTCTTCCTCCTCCACCCCAAATTTGCCCAAATTTTCCCCAATTTTCCCCCTCATTTCCCGCCCTTCATCCCAACCCCTCCTCTTCCTCCTCCACCCCAAATTTTCCCAAATTTGCCCAAATTTTCCCCAAATTTTCCCAAATTTTCCCCAATTTTCCTGCCCTTCATCCCAACCCCTCCTCTTCCTCCTCCACCCCAAATTTGCCCAAATTTGCCCCAAATTTTCCCAAAATTTCCCCCCATTTTCCTGCCCTTCATCCCAACCCCTCCTCTTCCTCCTCCGCCCCAAATTTGCCCAAATTTTCCCCAATTTTCCCCAAATTTCCCCTCCATTTTCCTGCCCTTCATCCCAACCCCTCCTCCTCTTCCTCCTCTTCCTCCTCCACCCCAAATTTGCCCAAATTTTCCCCCATTTTCCCCAAATTTTCCCCAAATTTTCCCCCTCATTTCCCAGCCTTCAACCCAACCCCTCCTCTTCCTCCTCCACCCCAAATTTGCCCAAATTTGCCCAAATTTTCCCCAAATTTTCCCCAAATTTTCCCCCTCATTCCCGTGCCCTTCATCCCAACCCCTCCTCCTCTTCCTCCTCTTCCTCCTCCCTCCCCAATTTTCCCCAATTTTCCCCAATTTTTCCCTTTTTGCCCCCATTTCCATGCCCTTCATCCCCACTCCTCCTCTTCCTCCTCCCACCCCAAATTTGCCCAAATTTTTCCCAAATTTCCCCCAATTTTCCCCAATTTTCCCCTCCATTTTCCTGCCCTTCATCCCAACCCCTCCTCCTCTTCCTCCTCTTCCTCCTCCACCCCAAATTTGCCCAAATTTGCCCAAATTTTTCCCAAATTTCCCCCAATTTTCCCCTCATTTCCCAGCCTTCATCCCAATCCCTCCTCTTCCTCCTCCACCCCAAATTTTCCCCAAATTTGCCCAAATTTTGCCCAAATTTCCCCCAAATTTTCCCCAATTTCCCCCCTCATTTCCCAGCCCTTCATCCCAACTCCTCCTCTTCCTCCTCCACCCCAAATTTTTCCCAAATTTGCCCAAATTTTCCCCAATTTTCCCCCAAATTTCCCCCAATTTTCCCCCTCATTTCCCAGCCTTCATCCCCACTCCTCCTCCTCTTCCTCCTCTCTCCCATTTTTTCCCAATTTTTCCCTTTTTTCTCTCATTTTTGTGCCCATTTTCCCCCAGCTCTTCCTCCTCTTCCTCCTCCTCCTCCCTCCCCAATTTTCCCCAATTTTTCCCCAATTTTCCCCAAATTTTCCCCAATTTTCCCCAATTTTCCCGCCCTTCATCCCAACCCCTCCTCTTCCTCCTCCTCCCCAAATTTTCCCCAATTTTCCCCAAATTTCCCCCAATTTTTCCCCCTCAATTCCGTGCCCTTCATCCCAACCCCTCCTCTTCCTCCTCCCTCCCCAATTTTCCCCAAATTTTCCCCAAATTTTCCCCAATTTTCCCCAAATTTTCCCAAATTTTCCCAAATTTTCCCCAAATTTTCCCCAATTTTCCCCCTCATTTCCTGCCCTTCATCCCAACCCCTCCTCCTCTTCCTCCTCTTTCTCCTCCACCCCAAATTTCCCAAATTTTCCCCAAATTTTCCCCAATTTTCCCCCTCATTTCCCAGCCTTCATCCCCACCCCTCCTCTTCCTCCTCTCTCCCATTTTTCCCAATTTTTCCCTTTTTTCTCTCATTTTTGTGCCCATTTCCCCCCCTGCTCTTCCTCCTCTTCCTCCTCCTCCTCCACCCCAATTTTCCCAATTTTCCCCAAATTTTCCCAAAATTTTCCCCCATTTTCCTGCCCTTCATCCCAGCCCCTCCTCTTCCTCCTCCACCCCAAATTTGCCCAAATTTGCCCAAATTTTGCCAAAATTTCCCCCAAATTTTCCCCAATTTTCCCCCCATTTTCCTGCCCTTCATCCCCACTCCTCCTCTTCCTCCTCCGCCCCAAATTTTCCCAAATTTTCCCCAAATTTTCCCCAAATTTTCCCCAATTTTCCCCCCCATTTTCCTGCCCTTCATCCCCACTCCTCCTCTTCCTCCTCCACCCCAAATTTTCCCCAAATTTTCCCCAAATTTTCCCCAAATTTTCCCCAATTTTCCCCCTCATTTCCCAGCCTTCATCCCAACTCTTCCTCCTCCTCTTCCTCCTCCTCCTCCCTCCACAATTTTCCAAAATTTTTCCCCAAATTTTCCCCTCATTTCCTGCCCTTCATCCCAACCCCTCCTCTTCCTCCTCCCACCCCAAATTTGCCCAAATTTTCCCCAAATTTTCCCCAATTTTCCCCATTTTCCCCCATTTTTCCCCATTTCCCCATTTTCCCAATTTTCCCCATTTTTCCCAATTTTCCCAATTTTTCCCAATTTTTCCCCATTTTTTCCCATTTTTCCCCAAATTTTCCCCAAATTTTCCCCAAATTTTTCCCAATTTTCCCCCATTTTTTCCCATTTTCCCCATTTTCCCCATTTTTCCCCATTTTCCCCCAATTTTCCCCATTTTTTTCCCAAATTTTCCCCAATTTTTTCCCCATTTTTCCCCATTTTTCCCCATTTCCCCCATTTTCCCCCATTTTTCCCCATTTTTCCCAATTTTTCCCCATTTTCCCCATTTTTCCCCAATTTTTTTCCCTTTTTTTCCCAATTTTCCCCATTTTTCCCATTTTTTCCCATCTCTTTTTATTCCCTTTAATTTCCCAATAATTGAAATTATTAATTTCCATTAATTCCCCCAATTATTAATTAAAAATCATCATTAATTTCCTTCCCAGCCCAAATTTTCCCTTTTAAATTTATTTTAATTTTAATTTTAATTTTAATTTTAATTTTAATTTTAATTTTAATTTTAATTTTAATTTTTTCTTCTTTTTTTAATTTTCTTTTAAAAATAAAAATTTTAAAATAAAAATTTTATTTCAAAAATTTTAAATTTTAAAATTATTTTAAAATTAATTTTATTTCCAATTTTTTCTCTATTTTCCTTTCATTTCCCCTCATTTTTATTTAAATTATTTTAAATTTCCTTTATATTCCAAATTTTTAATGATTTTCCTTTTCTTTTTTATTTCCATTTAAAAAATGATCATTTTTTATTCCAAAATTATTTTTATTTTCAATTTTCTTCCTATTTTCCTTTACTTCATTTCCCCCTAATTATTAATTCATAAATAATTTTAATTTCCTTTTTTTCCCCAAATTTTCAATTTTCATTTTCATTTTAATTTTAATTTTAATTTCTTTTATTTTAATTTCCTCTCAAAATATTCCCTTTTTGTTTCCTTTTAAATTCAAATTATTTCCATTTTTCGTTTTTTAATTTTCTTTTATTCTTTAATTTTGCCCCTAATTATTAATTTTTTAAAAAATTTTAAATAATAAAAATATTTTTATTATTTAAATTATTTTTAATTATTATAATTTAATATAAAAAAATTATTTCCCTTCTATCCCAATTTTTCCTTTTCCCCTTAATTTTAAAATGTTTCAATTTAATTTTTTAATTTCATGTAAAAAATTTTTAATTTCCTTTTTTATTTTAAAATTAATTTTAATTCCATTTCAATTTTTCCATTCAATTCCTCTAATTATTAATTAAAAATAATTTTAAATTTCCTTTCCATCCCAATTTTCCCTTTTCCTTTTATTTTTAATTTTTAATTTTAATTTTAATTTTTAATTTTTATTTTTAATTTTGATTTTTAATTTTAATTTTTTAATTTTAATTTTTAATTTTTATTTTTAATTTTGAATTTTAGTTTTAATTTTTAATTTTAATTTTTAATTTTTATTTTTAATTTTATTTTTAAATTTTAATTTTTTATTTTTATTTTTAATTTTTGTTTTTAATTTTTATTTTTAATTTTTATTTATAATTTTTATTCTTAATTTAAATTTAATTTTTAATTTTTAATTTTTAATTTTTAATTTTATTTTTAATTTTAATTTTTAATTTTAATTTTAATTTTTAATTTTTATTTTTAATTTTCTTATAAAAAGAACTTTTCATTTCCTTCTTATTTTAAATTTCTTTTCTTTTCCATTTCCTTTCATTTCCCCCTCATTAATAATTAATAAAGAATTTTTATTTCATTTCTATCCCAATTTTTCTTTTTCCCTTTATTTTAATTTTTAAATGTTTCATTTTTTTCATTTTATTCCCTTTTTAAAATTTAAATTTTAATTTAATTTTTATTTCAAAATTATTTTTCATTTCCTTTTAATTTTCCTTTTCATTATTTCTGCCCCTAATTATTAATTAATAATAAATTATTTTAAATTATTATTATTATTATTATTATTATTATTATTATTATTATTATTATTTTTATTTTTATTTTTATTTTTATTTTTATTTTTATTTTTATTTTTATTATTTTTATTATTTTTATTTTTATTTTTATTTTTATTTTTATTTTTATTTTTATTTTTATTTTTATTTTAGTATTTTTATTAATTTTTTATTTTTATTTTTATTTTTATTTTTATTTTTATTTTTATTTTTACTTTTATTTTATTATTTTTTATTTTTATTTTTATTTTTATTATTTTTATTATTTTTATTTTTATTTTTATTATTTTTATTTTTATTTTTATTTTATTATTTTTATTATTTTTATTTTTATTTTTATTTTTATTTTTATTTTTTATTATTTTTATTTTCATTTTTATTTTTATTTTTATTTTTATTATTTTTATTATTTTTATTATTTTTATTTTTATTTTTATTTTTATTTTTATTTTTATTTTTATTTTTATTATTTTTATTTTTATTTTATTATTTTTATTATTTTTATTTTTATTTTCATTTTCATTTTTATTTTTATTTTTATTTTATTATTTTTATTATTTTTATTTTTATTTTTATTTTTATTTTTATTTTTATTATTTTTATTATTTTTATTTTTCTTATTTTTAATATTTTTATTTTTATTTTTATTTTTATTTTTATTTTATTATTTTTATTATTTTTATTATTATTATTTTTATTTTTATTTTTATTTTTATTTTTATTTTTATTTTTATTTTATTTTTATTATAAATAATAAATATTTCAAATAATTGAAATATTTTTAATATTTTTCTTCTCCTTTTAAAAAAATTTCAATATTTTAAAACATTTTTTTAATATTTTAATTCCATTTTTATTCTTAATTATTTTAATTTTTTCATTCCTTCCATTAATAATGAAAAATTTTATTTTAATTTTTAATTCCTTTCATTAATAATTAACAAATAATTTTAAATTTCCTTTTTATTCCCAATTTCCCTTCTCCATTTTTCCTCATTTTCCCCCCAATTTTCCTCCTTTTTTTTCCCAATTTTTCCCCATTTTTCCCATTTTTTTTCCCAAATTTCCCAATTTTTCCCAATTTTCTCATTTTTTAACCAATTTTCCTTTTTTTCCAGCCTCTCTCCCCATCCTTTTCCCGCTGGTGTCGCCCTCAGGTAACAAAAAATTCCAAAAAAAATCAAAATTTTGGGCAAATTTGGGAAATTTCTCTCAATTTTCTTCATTTTTGCGTCAAAAAATTCAAATTTTTGGGTCATTTTTGGGATTTTTTGGACAAATCTGAGCCCAACCCAAGCAGGGTCATGGTGGAACCAAATCCTACCAGAAAAATCAGAATTTTGGGGAAAAAAATCCAAATTTTGGGTAAAATTTGGGGAAAATTTTTCTCAATTTTCTTCATTTTTGCGTCAAAAAAATTCAAATTTTTGGACCAATTTTGGCCTTTTTTGACCCAATCCAAGCAGGGCCATGGTGGAGCCTCTTCCATCCAAAAATAATCAGAATTTTGGGGAAAAAAATCAAAATTTTGGGGAAAAAAATCAAAATTTTGGGAAAAATTTGGGAAATTTCTCTCAATTTTCTTCATTTTTGCGTCAAAAAAATTGGAATTTTTGGGTCATTTTTGGGCTTTTTTGGACAAATCTGAGCCCAACCCAAGCAGGGCCATGGTGGAGCCTCTTCCATCCAAAAAAAATCAGAATTTTGGGGAAAAAAATCAGAATTTTGGGAAAAATTGGGGAAATTTCTCTCAATTTTCTTCATTTTTGCGTCAAAAAATTCAAATTTTGGGGTCATTTTTGGGCTTTTTTGGACAAATTTGAGCCCAACTCAAGCAGGGCCATGGTGGAACCAAATCCTACCAGAAAATGTCAGAATTTTGGGGAAAAAAATCAAAATTTTGGGAAAATTTGGGAAATTTCTCTCAATTTTCTTCATTTTCACCTCCAAAAAATTCCAATTTTTGCACCAATTTTGGCCTTTTTTGACCCAACCCAAGCAGGGCCATGGTGGAACCAAATCCTACCAGAAAAATTCAGAATTTTGGGGAAAAAATCAGAATTTTGGGAAAAAAATCAGAATTTTGGGAAAAATTTGGGAAATTTCTCTCAATTTTCTTCATTTTCACCTCCAAAAAATTCAAATTTTTGCACCAATTTTGGCCTTTTTTGACCCAATTCAAGCAGGGCCATGGTGGAGCCTCTTCCATCCAAAAATAATCAGAATTTTGGGGAAAAAAATCAAAATTTTGGGAAAAATTTGGGAAATTTTTCTCAATTTTCTTCATTTTCACCTCAAAAAATTGGAATTTTTGGGTCATTTTTGGGATTTTTTGGACAAATCTGAGCCCAACCCAAGCAGGGCCATGGTGGAACCACTTCCAACTAAAAATAATCAGAATTTTGGGGAAAAAAATCAAAATTTTGGGAAAAAATCAGAATTTTGGGGAAAAATTTGGGAAATTTTTCTCAATTTTCTTCATTTTCACCTCCAAAAAAATTCAAATTTTTGGACCAATTTTGGCTTTTTTTGACCCAATCCAAGCAGGGCCATGGTGGAGCCTCCTCCATCCAAAAATAATCAGAATTTTGGGGAAAAAAATCAGAATTTTAGGAAAAAAATCCAAATTTTGGGAAAAAATTGGGAAATTTCTCTCAATTTTCTTCATTTTCACCTCCAAAAATTCAAATTTTTGGACCATTTTTGGCCTTTTTTGACCCAATCCAAGCAGGGCCATGGTGGAGCCTCTTCCATCCAAAAATAATCAGAATTTTGGGGATAAAAATCAGAATTTTGGGGAAAAAATCAAAATTTTGGGCAAATTTTGGGGCATTTTTCTCAATTTTCTTCATTTTCACCTCAAAAAAATTCAAATTTTTGCACCAATTTTGGCCTTTTTTGATCCAATCCAAGCAGGGCCATGGTGGAGCCTCTTCCATCCAAAAATAATCAGAATTTTGGGGAAAAAAATCAAAATTTTGGGAAAATTTGGGGAAATTTCTCTCAATTTTCTTCATTTTTGCGTCAAAAAATTGGAATTTTTGGGTCATTTTTGGGCTTTTTTGGACAAATTTGAGCCCAATCCAAGCAGAGCCATGGTGGAACCAAATCCCACCAGAAAAATCAGAATTTTGGGGAAAAAAATCAGAATTTTGGGAAAAATTTGGGACATTTTTCTCAATTTTCTTCATTTTCACCTCCAAAAAATTCAAATTTTTGGACCAATTTTGGCCTTTTTTGACCCAATCTAAGCAGGGCCATGGTGGAACCTCTTCCATCCAAAAATAATCAGAATTTTGGGGAAAATTATCAGAATTTTGGGAAAAATTTGGGAAATTTCTCTCAATTTTCTTCATTTTCACCTCAAAAAATTCAAATTTTTGGGTCATTTTTGGCCTTTTTTGACCCAACCCAAGCAGGGTCATGGTGGAACCAAATCCTACCAGAAAAATCAGAATTTTGGGGAAAAAAAAATCAAAATTTTGGGAAAATTTGGGAAATTTCTCTCAATTTTCTCCATTTTCACCTCCAAAAAATTCAAATTTTTGCACCAATTTTGGCCTTTTTTGACCCAATCCAAGCAGGGCCGTGGTGGAGCCTCTTCCAACTAAAAAATAATCAGAATTTTGGGGAAAAAAATCAAAATTTTGGGGAAAAAAATGAAAATTTTGGGAAAATTTGGGGAAATTTCTCTCAATTTTCTTCATTTTCAGCTCCAAAAAATTGGAATTTTTGGGTCATTTTTGGGATTTTTTGGACAAATTTGAGCCCAACCCAAGCAGGGCCATGGTGGAACCAAATCCTACCAGAAAAATCAGAATTTTGGGGAAAAAAATCAAAATTTTGGGCAAATTTGGGAAATTTTTCTCAATTTTCTTCATTTTTGCGTCAAACAAATTCAAATTTTTGGACCAATTTTGGCCTTTTTTGACCCAATCCAAGCAGGGCCATGGTGGAACCTCCTCCATCCAAAAAATAATCAGAATTTTGGGGAAAAAAATCAGAATTTTGGGGAAAAAAATCAGAATTTTGGGAAAAATTTTGGGATGTTTCTCTCAATTTTCTTCATTTTAACCTCAAAAAATTCAAATTTTTGGGTCATTTTTGGGCCTTTTTTGACCCAATCCAAGCAGGGTCATGGTGGAGCCTCTTTGATCCAAAAATAATCAGAATTTTGGGGAAAAAAATCAAAATTTTGGGAAAAATTTGGGAAATTTCTCTCAATTTTCTTCATTTTTGCGTCAAAAAATTGGAATTTTTGGGTCATTTTTGGGCTTTTTTGGACAAATTTGAGCCCAACCCAAGCAGGGCCATGGTGGAACCAAATCCTACCAGAAAATGTCAGAATTTTGGGGAAAAAAATCAAAATTTTGGGAAAATTTTGGGAAATTTCTGTCAATTTTCTCCATTTTCACCTCCAAAAAATTCAAATTTTTGCACCAATTTTGGGCTTTTTGGACCCAACCCAAGCCGGGTCATGGTGGAGCCTCTTCCATCCAAAAAAAATCAGAATTTTGGGGAAAAAAATCAGAATTTTGGGAAAAAAATCAAAATTTTGGGAAAAATTTGGGACATTTCTCTCAATTTTCTTCATTTTCACCTCAAAAATTCAAATTTTTGGGTCATTTTTGGCCTTTTTTGACCCAACCCAAGCAGGGCCATGGTGGAGCCTCTTCCATCCAAAAATAATCAGAATTTTGGGGAAAAAAATCAAAATTTTGGGAAAAAAATCAGAATTTTGGGAAAAATTTGGGACGTTTCTCTCAATTTTCTTCATTTTCACCTTGAAAAAATTGGAATTTTTGGGTCATTTTTGGCCTTTTTTGGGCAAATCTGAGCCCAACTCAAGCAGGGCCATGGTGGAACCAAATCCTACCAGAAAAATCAAAATTTTGGGGAAAAAATCAAAATTTGGGGAAAAAATTTGGGGAAATTTCTCTCAATTTTCTTCATTTTCACCTCCAAAAAATTCAAATTTTTGGACCAATTTTGGCTTTTTTTGACCCAACCCAAGCAGGGTCATGGTGCAACCAAATCCTACCAGAAAAATCAGAATTTTGGGGAAAAAAATCAGAATTTTGGGAAAAATTTGGGACATTTTTCTCAATTTTCTTCATTTTCACCTCAAAAAAATTCAAATTTTTGGGTCATTTTTGGCCTTTTTTGACCCAACCCAAGCAGGGCCATGGTGGAGCCTCTTCCATCCAAAAATAATCAGAATTTTGGGGAAAAAAATCAAAATTTTGGGAAAAAAATCAGAATTTTGGGAAAAATTTGGGACGTTTCTCTCAATTTTCTTCATTTTCACCTTGAAAAAATTGGAATTTTTGGGTCATTTTTGGCCTTTTTTGGGCAAATCTGAGCCCAACTCAAGCAGGGCCATGGTGGAACCAAATCCTACCAGAAAAATCAAAATTTTGGGGAAAAAATCAAAATTTGGGGAAAAAATTTGGGGAAATTTCTCTCAATTTTCTTCATTTTCACCTCCAAAAAATTCAAATTTTTGGACCAATTTTGGCTTTTTTTGACCCAACCCAAGCAGGGTCATGGTGCAACCAAATCCTACCAGAAAAATCAGAATTTTGGGGAAAAAAATCAGAATTTTGGGAAAAATTTGGGACATTTTTCTCAATTTTCTTCATTTTCACCTCAAAAAAATTCAAATTTTTGGGTCATTTTTGGCCTTTTTTGACCCAACCCAAGCAGGGCCATGGTGGAGCCTCTTCCATCCAAAAATAATCAGAATTTTGGGGAAAAAAATCAGAATTTTGGGAAAAATTTGGGAAATTTCTCTCAATTTTCTTCATTTTCACCTCAAAAAATTGGAATTTTTGGGTCATTTTTGGGCTTTTTTGGGCAAACCTGAGCCCAACCCCAATCAGGGCCATGGTGGAACCTCCTCCATCCAAAAATAATCAGAATTTTGGGGAAAAAAATCAGAATTTTGGGAAAAAATTTGGGACATTTCTCTGAATTTTCTTCATTTTCACCTCCAAAAAATTCAAATTTTTGGACCAATTTTGGCCTTTTTTGACCCAATCCAAGCAGGGCCATGGTGGAACCTCTTCCATCCAAAAATAATCAGAATTTTGGGGAAAAAAATCAGAATTTTGGGAAAAATTGGGGACATTTCTCTCAATTTTCTGCATTTTTGCATCAAAAAAAATTCAAATTTTTGGGAATTTTTGGCCTTTTTTGACCCAATCCAAGCAGGGTCATGGTGGAACCAAATCCTACCAGAAAAATCAGAATTTTGGGGAAAAAATCAGAATTTTGGGGAAAAAAATCAAAATTTTGGGAAAAATTTGGGAAATTTCTCTCAATTTTCTTCATTTTTGCGTCAAAAAATTTGAATTTTTGGGTCAATTTTGGCCTTTTTTGACCCAATCCAAGCAGGGCCATGGTGGAGCCTCTTCCATCCAAAAATAATCAGAATTTTGGGGAAAAAAATCCAAATTTTGGGAAAAAATCAAAATTTTGGGCAAAATTTGGGGAAATTTCTCTCAATTTTCTTCATTTTCACCTCAAAAAAATTCAAATTTTTGGACCAATTTTGGCCTTTTTTGACCCAACCCAAGCAGGGCCATGGTGGAGCCTCTTCCATCCAAAAATAATCAGAATTTTGGGGAAAAAAATCAGAATTTTGGGGAAAAAAATCAAAATTTTGGGAAAAAATTTTGGGACATTTCTCTCAATTTTCTCCATTTTCACCTCCAAAAAATTCAAATTTTTGCACCAATTTTGGCCTTTTTTGACCCAATCCAAGCAGGGCCATGGTGGAACCAAATCCTACCAGAAATATCAGAATTTTGGGAAAAAAATCAGAATTTTGGGGAAAAAATCAGAATTTTGGGAAAAATTTGGGAAATTTCTCTCAATTTTCTTCATTTTCACCTCAAAAAAATTCAAATTTTTGGGTCATTTTTGGGTCTTTTGGAGCCAACTCAAGTCCAACCCAAGCAGGGCCATGCTGGGACCTCTTCCAACCAAAAAAAAAATCAGAATTTTGGGAAAAAAAAAAAGAAATTGGGATTTTGGGAACTATAGGGAGGTTCTTCTCCATCTTCTCCATCTTCTCCATCTCCTCCATCTTCTCCATCTTCTCCATCTCCTCCATCTTCTCCTTCTTGTCCATCTTCTTCATCCTTTCCATCTTCTCCATCTCCATCTCCTCCATCTTCTCCATGTTTTCAATCTTCTCCTTCTTCTCCTTCTCCATCTCCTCCACCTTCTCCACCTTCTCTGTCTTCTCAATTTCCTCCATCTTCTCCATCTCCTCCATCTTCTCCATCTCCTCCACCTTCTCCATCTTCTCCTTCTTCTCCTTCTCCATCTTCTCCATCTTTTCCATCTTCTCCATCCTCTCCTTCTTCTCCTTCTTCTCCATCTTCTCCATCTTCTCAATTTCCTCCATCTTCTCCGTCTTTTCTCCATCTCCTCCATCTCCTCCATCTTTTCCATCTTCTCCTTCTTCTCCATTTCCTCCATCTTCTCCATCTTCTCCATCTTCTCCTTCTTGTCCATGTTCTCCATCCTTTCCATCTTCTCGGTCTTCCCCATCTTCTCAATTTCCTCCATCTTCTCCATCTTCTCCATCTTTTCCATGTTTTCAATCTTCTCCATCTTCTCCTTCTCCATCTCCTCCATCTTCTCCATTTTCTCCATCTTCTCCTTCTTCTCCTTCTCCATCTTCTCCATGTTTTCCATCTTCTCCATCTTTTTAATCTTCTCCATCTCCTCCATCTCCTCCATCTTCTCCATCTTCCCCATCTTTTCCATCTTTTCTCTGTCTTCTTCATCTTCTCCTTCTTCTCCATCTTTTCCATCTTCTCCATGTTTTTAATGTTCTCCATCTTCCCCATTTTCTCCATCTTCTCCATCTCCTCCATCTCCTCCTTCTTCTCCATCTCCATCTCCTCCATCTTCTCCATCTTTTCCATGTTTTCAATATTCTCCATCTTCTCCTTCTCCTCCATCTCCTCCATTTTCTCCATCTTCTCCATCTTTTCCATCTTCTCCATCTTCTCCATGTTTTTAATGTTCGCCATCTTCCCCATTTTCTCCATCTTCTCCTTCTCCATCTTTTCTCCATCTCCTCCATCTTCTCCATGTTTGCCATCTTCTCCATCTCCTCCATCTTCTTCTTCTTCATCTCCATCTCCTCCATCTTCTCCATCTCCTCCATCTTCTCCATCTCCTCCATCTTCTCCATCTTCTCCGTCTTCTCCATTTCCTCCATCTTCTCCATCTTCTTCATCTTCTCCTTCTGCATCTTCTCCGTCTCGTCCATCTTCTCCATCTCCTCCATCTCCTCCTTCTTCTCCATCTCCTCCATCTCCTCCATCTTCTACTTGTCCATCTTCTCCATCTCCATCTCCTCCATCTCCTCCATCTCCATCTCCTCCATCTTCTCCATCTTCTCCTTCTTGTCCATCTTCTTCATCCTTTCCATCTTCTCTGTCTTCTCCATCTCCTCCATCTCCTCCATCTTTTCCATGTTTTCAATCTTCTCCATCTCCTCCATCTCCATCTCCTCCATCTCCTCCATCTCCTCCACCTTCTCCACCTTCTCCATCTTCTCTGTCTTCTCAATTTCCTCCATCTTCTCCTTCTTCTCCATTTTCTCCATCTCCTCCATCTCCTCCGTCTTCTTCTTCTCCATTTCCTCCATCTTCTCCATCTTCTCCATCTTCTCTTTCTTGTCCATGTTCTCCATCCTTTCCATCTTCTCGGTCTTCCCCATCTTCTCAATTTCCTCCATCTTCTCCATCCTTTCCATCTTCTCCATCTCCTCCATCTTCTTCTTCTTCATCTCCATCTCCTCCTTCTTTTCCATCTTCTCCATCTTCTCCTTCTTCTCCTTCCTTTCCATCTTCTCCATCTTTTTAATCTTCTCCATCTTCTCCATCTTCTTCGTCTTCATCTTCATCTTCTCCTTCTTCTCAATCTTCTCCATCTTCTCCATTTCCTCCATCTTATCCATCTCCATCTCCTCCATCTTCTCTGTATTCTCCGTCTTCTCCATCTTTTCTCCATCTCCTCCATGTTTTCAATCTTCTCCACCTTTTCTCCTTCTTCTCCATCCTCTCCATCTTCTCCGTCTTCTCCATTTTCTCCATTCTTCTCTGTCTTCTACATCTTTTCAATCTCCTCCATCTTCTCCATCGTCTCCATCCCCTCCATCTTCTCCATCTTCTCAATTTCCTCCATCTTCTCCATCTTTTCTCCATCTTCTCCATCTTCTCCATCTTCTCCTTCTTCTCCTTCTTCTCCTTCTCCATCTCCTCCATCTCCTCCATCTCCTCCATCGTTTCCATCTTCTCCATTTCCTCCATCTATTCCTTCTTCTCCATCCTCTCCATCTTCTCCATCTTCTCCTTCTTCTCCTTCTCCATCTTCTCCATCTTCATCTTCTCCATCTTCTCAATTTCCTCCATCTTCCCCATCTCCTCCATCTTCTCCTTCTCCTCCATCTCCTCCATTTTCTCAATCTTCTCCTTCTCCATCTTCTCCATCTTCTCCATCTCCTCCATCTTCTCCATCTCCTCCATCTTCTCCACCTTTTAAATCTTTTCCATCTTCTCCATCTTCTCCATGTTTTTAATGTTCTCCATCTTCTCCATTCATCTCCATCTTCTCCATGTTTTCAATCTTCTCCTTCTTCTCCATCTCCATCTCCTCCATCTCCTCCATCTCCTCCATCTTCTCCATCTTCTCCTTCTTCTCCTTCTCCATGTTTTCCATCTTCTCCATCTTTTTAATCTTCTCCATCTTCTCCATCTTCTCCATCTCCTCCATCTTCTCCATCTCCTCCATCTCTTCCATCTTCTCCTTCTTCTCCTTCTCCATCTCCTCGATGCTTTCAATCTTCATCTTCACCATCTTCTCCATCTTCTCAATTTTCTCCATTCTTCTCCATCTTTTCCATCTTTTCTCCTTCTTCTCCTTCTCCATCTCCTCCATCTTTTAAATCTTTTCCATCTTCTCCATCTTCTCCATGTTTTTAATGTTCTCCATCTTCTCCATTTCCTCCATCTTCTCCTTCTTCTCCATCTCCATCTCCTCCATCTCCTCCATCTTCTCCATCTCCTCCATCTCCTCCATCTTCTCCATCTCCTCCATCTTCTCCATCTCCTCCATCTTCTCCATCTCCTCCATCTCCTCCATCTTCTCCATCTTCTCCGTCTCCTCCATCTCCTCCATTTTCTCAGTCTTCTCCTTCTCCATCTTCTCCATTTCCTCCATCTCCTCCATCTCCTCCATCTTCTCCATCTCCTCCATCTTCTCCATCTCCTCCATCTTTTAAATCTTTTCCATCTTCTCCATCTTCTCCATGTTTTTAATGTTCTCCATCTTCTCCATTTCCTCCATCTTCTCCTTCTTCTCCATCTCCATCTCCCCCATCTCCCCCATCTCCTCCATCTCCTCCATCTTCTCCGTCTCCTCCATGTCCTCCATTTTCTCAGTCTTCTCCTTCTCCATCTTCTCCATCTCCTCCATCTCCTCCTTCTTTTCCATCTCCTCCATTTGTCCATCTTCTGAGTCTTCTGAATCTTCTGAATCTTCATCTTTTCAATCTTCTCCATCTTCTGAATCTTCTCCATCTTCTCCATCTCCTCCGTCTTCTTCTTCTCCATTTTCTCCATCTCCTCCATCTCCTCCATGTCCTCCATCTCCTCCATCTTTCTTTTCCATCTTTTCCATCTTCTCCATCTTCTCCATCTTTTCCATCTTCTCCTTCTCCTCCATCTTTTCCATGTTTTCCATCTTCTCCATCTTCTCCATGTTTTTAATGTTCTCCATCTTCTCCATTTCCTCCGTCTTCTCCATTCTTCTCCATCTCCTCCATCTTCTCCATCTTCTCCATTTCCTCCATCTTCTCCATCTTTTTAATCTTCTCCATCTTCTTCTTCATCTTCATCTTCTCCATCTCCTCCATCTTCTCCATCTTCTCCATCTTCTCCATCTCCTCCATCTCCTCCATCTTCTCCTTCTTCTCCTTCTCCTCCATCTTCTCCATCTCCTCCATCTCCTCCATCTTCTCCATCTTCTCCATCCTTTGCATCTTCTCCATCTTCTCCATCCTTTGCATCTTCTCCATCTTCTCCATTTTCTCCATCTTTTCAATCTTCTCTGTCTTCTCCATCTTCTCCTTCTTCTCCTTCTCCATCTTCTCCATCTCCTCCATCTTTTCCATCTTTTCTCCTTCTTCTCCATCTTCTTCTTCTCCATCTTCTCCATGTTTTCCATCTTTTTAATCTTCTCCATCTCCTCCATCTCCTCCATCTTCTCCTTCTTCTCCTTCTCCATCTTCCCCATCTTTTCCATCTTCTCCTTCTCCATCTTCTCCGTCTTCTCCATCTTCTCAATCTTCTCCATCTTCTCCATCTTCTCCGTCCCCTCCATCTCCTCCATTTTCTCAGTCTTCTCCTTCTCCATCTCCTCCATCTCCTCCTTCTTTTCCATCTCCTCCATTTGTCCATCTTCTGAGTCTTCTGAATCTTCACCATCTTTTCAATCTTCTCCATCTCCTCCATCTCCTCCATCTTTCTTTTCCATCTTTTCCATCTTCTCCATCTTCTCCATTTTCTCCTTCTTCTCCTTCTCCATCTCCTCCATCTCCTCCATCTTTTCCATCTTCTCCATCTTCTCCATGTTTTTAATGTTCTTCATCTTCTCCATTTCCTCCATCTTCTCCATTCTTCTCCATCTCCTCCATCTTCTCCATCTTTTTAATCTTCTCCATCTTCTTCTTCATCTTCATCTTCTCCATCTCCTCCATTTCCTCCATCTCCTCCATCTTCTCCATCATCTCCATCTCCTCCATCTTCTCCGTCTCCTCCATCTCCTCCATTTTCTCAGTCTTCTCCTTCTCCATCTTCTCCATCTTTTTAATCTTCTCCATCCCCTCCATCTCCTCCATCTCCCCCATCCCCACCCGCCAATAATTTCAATTTCCCCCCCATTTTTTCCCCCCACCCCAGACCCCCCAGACCTCCTCCCTCCCGCCCCCAACATCTCCCTCACCCCTCCCCGCCCTCTCTTCCTGCCCGGCGACGCCGTCTCCATCCTCTGCTCCGCGCCGCCGCCGCCGCCCGCCGACCGCATCCAGGGCTTCCGCTTCACCGGCACCTCGGGCTGGTCCAGCGACGTCCGCACGCCGCGCCGCGACTCCGCCCTCACCGTGGTCCTGGCCGGGCCCGGCGACGCCGGCTTCCACAGCTGCTCCTACACCGTGCTGCGCCGCGGCGGCCGCGTCCTGCACTCGCCGCCCAGCCGGGCCGTGCTCATCGACGTGCGAGGTTTGGCCCGGGGGGGTTTTTGGGGGGTGGAATTTGGGGCGGGTTGGGGGTGTTGGTGTGGAGGTTTGGCACTCAAATGGGCGGGGTTTGGTCCTGGAATTGGTTCGGTGTTGGTGGAAATGTTGGGGTTTTCAACCAATGTTGACTTTTACACCCAATTTGGTGGTTTTGTCCCAAAATTTGTCCCCATTGACGTCCAACCTTGACTTTTACACCCAATTTGGTGTTTTTATTCCAAAATTTGCCCCCGTTGAGGTCCAGCCTTGACTTTTCCACCCAACGTTGAGTTTTGCACTCAAATGGGCGGGTTTTTATCCCAAAATTGGTCCCCGTTGACAAAAATCTTGGGTTTTCCACCCAATCTTGACTTTTCTACTCAATTTGGTGTTTTTATCCCCAAATCCATCCCCATTGACAAAAATCTCAGGTTTTCCACCCAACCTTGATTTTTCTACTAAATCGGGGGTTTTTACCCCAAAATCCATCCCCGTTGAGGTCCAACCTTGGCTTTTCCACCCAACCTTGACTTTTCCACTCATTTTGGCATTTTCATCCCAAAATTTGTCCCCATTGAGGTCCAACCTTGACTTTTGTGTCCAATTGGGCGTTTTTACCCCAAAATCCATCCCCATTGACAAAAATGTTGGGTTTTCCACCCAACCTTGATTTTTCTACTAAATTGCGCATTTTTATCCCAAAATTTGACCCCATTGAGGTCCAACCTTGACTTTTCCACCCAATGTTGACTTTTCCACTCATTTTGGCGTTTTTGTCCCAAAATTTGTCCCCATTGAGGTCCAACCTTGACTTTTGTGTCCAATTGGGCGATTTTATCCCAAAATTCACCCCCATTAACAAAAATCTTGGGTTTTCCACACAACCTTGACTTTTCCACTCAACTTGGCATTTTTATCCCAAAATTCGTCCCCACTGAGGTCCAACCTTGACTTTTCCACCCAACGTTGACTTTTCCACTCAAATGGGCGGGTTTTTATCCCAAAATTCGTCCCCATTAACAAAAATGTTGGGTTTTTCACCCAGCCTTGACTTTTCTACTCAATTTGGGGTTTTTACCCCAAAATCCATCCCCATTGACCAAAATGTTGGGTTTTCATCCCAAAATCCGTCCCCGTTGAGGTCCAATCTTGACTTTTCCACCCAACCTTGACTTTTCCAACCAACGTTGAGTTTTGCACTCAAATGGGTGGGGTTTTATCCCAAAATTGGTCCCTGTTGACGAAAATGTTGGGTTTTCCACCCAACCTTGATTTTTCTACTAAATTTGGCGTTTTTATCCCCAAATTCATCCCCATTGACAAAAATGTTGGGTTTTCCACCCAACCTTGATTTTTCTACTAAATTGGGGGTTTTTACCCCAAAATCCATCCCCGTTGAGGTCCAACCTTGACTTTTCCCCCCAATCTTGATTTTTCCACTCATTTTGGCATTTTTATCCCAAAATTTGTCCCCGTTGAGGTCCAATGTTGGGTTTTCCACCCAATGTTTACTTTTCCACTCAATTTGGCATTTTTACCCCAAAATCAATCCCTGTTGACAAAAACGTTGGGTTTTGGTCCAATGGAGGAATTTTTACCCCAAAATCCGTCCCCGTTGAGGTCCAACCTTGACTTTTCCACCCAATGTTGACTTTTTTACTCAATTGGGGATTTTTACCCCAAAATCCATCCCCATTCACAAAAACGTTGGGTTTTGGTCCAATGGACGAATTTTACCCCAAAATCCGTCCCCGTCGAGGTCCAATCTTGACTTTTCCACCCAATATTGACTTTTTTACTAAATTTGGTGATTTCATCCCAAATCCACCCCCACTGACTTCCGACTTTGCCTTTTCCACCCAACTTTTTCCAAAGCGGCCGTTTTTTACCCCAAAATCTCACCGAACCCTCCCCTTTTCACCCAACGGCGCCGTTTTTTTTTACCCCGCCCCCCCAAATAAAAAACCCCTCCCCCTTTTTTTTGACCTCCGACCTTGACCTCTGACCCCTTCCCCATTTCCCGCCAGACCGCCCAACCCAACCCAACCTGACGGTGACGCCCTCGGGCCGCACCGTCCAAGGGCAGCCCCTCCTCTTCCTCTGCGCTGCCCCGCCCGGCCCCGCCCCCCGGCGCCGCTTCCGCTTCCTGCGGGAGGAGCTCGAGGTCTCCGGGGGGGTCACGGAAGGTTCCGGAAGCGCCCGGCTGAGCGTGGAGAGGAGCGGCCGGAACCAGACCGGGAACTTCAGCTGCAGCTACGAGGAGATGGCCGAGGGGCGCTGGGTGGTCTCCTACCCCAGCGAGGCCGTGCCGGTGGTGGTGGAAGGTGAGTTTTGGGGGGAAACGGGCGGGGTTTGGGGCACGGGGAGGGGTTTGGGGATGGTTGAGGGGATGGGGAGGTGGGAGGGGCAAAGTTGGTTGGGGTTGGGTTGGGTCATGGTTGGGGTCATGGTTGGGTTGGGTTGGGTCATGGTTGGGTTGGGTTTGGTTGGGTTGGCTTGGGTTGGGGTCATGGTTGGGTTGGGTTGGGTCATGGTTGGGTTGGGTTGGGTTTGGTTGGGTTTGGTTGGGTTGGGTTTGGTTGGGTCGGGTTGGGTCATGGTTGGGTTGGGTTGGGTTGGGTTGGGTCATGGTTGGGTTGGGTTTGGTTGGGTTGGGTCAGGTCATGGTTGGGCCATGGTTGGGTTTGGTTGGATGTGGTTGGGTCATGGTTGGGTCATGGTTGGGTTTGGTTGAGTCAAGGTTGGGTTTGGATTGGTCATGGTTGAGTTTGGTTGGGTTGGGTCATGGTTGGGTTGGGTTTGGTTGGGTTGGGTTTGGTTGGGTTGGGTTTGGTTGGGTGGGGTTGGGTTGGGTTTGGTCATGGTTGGGTGGGGTTGGGTTTGGTTGGGTTTGGGTTGGGTTGGGTCATGGTTGGGTCATGGTTGGGTTGGGTTGAGTTGGGTTGGGTTTGGTCATGGTTGGGTTGGGTTGGGTTGGGTTGGGTTGGGTTTGGTTGGGTCATGGTTGGGTTTGGTTGGGTTTGGTTGGGTTTGGTCGGGTCATGGTTGGTTTGGGTCATGGTTGGGTTTGGTCGGGATTGGGTTGGGTCATGGTTGGGTTGGGTTTGGTTGGGTTGGGTTGGGTTGGATTGGGCCATGGTTGGGTTTGGTTGGGTCTGGTTGAGTCATGGTTGGTTGGGTTTGGTTTGGTTGAGTTGGGTCATGGTTGGTTTGAGTTGGGTTGGGTTGAGTTAGGATTGGGTTGGGTTTGTTTGGGTTGGGTTTGGGTTGGGTTGAGTTAGAGTTGGGTTTGTTTGGGTTGGGTTTGGGTCATGGTCAGGTTGGATTTGGTTGGGTTTGGTTGAGTTAGGGTTGGGTCATGGTTGGGTTGGGTTGGGTTTGGTTGGGTTTGGTGGGGTTTGGTTGGATCATGGTTGTGTTGGGTCATGGTTGGGTTTGGTTGGGTTGGGTCATGGTTTGGTTGAGTTGGGTTGGGTTGGGTTTGGGTTGGGTTGGTTTGGGTTGGGTTGGTTTGGGTTGGGTTTGGGTTTGGTTGGGTTGAGTTAGGATTGGGTTGGGTTGGATTTGGTTGGGTGGGGTTGGGTCATGGTTGGGTTTGGTTGGGTTTGGTTGGGTTGCGTTTGGTTGTGTTGGGTCATGGTTGGGTCATGGTTTGGTTGGGTTGGATTGAGTTGGGTTTGGTTGTGTTAGGTTGGGTTGGGTTGTGTTAGGTTGGGTTTGGTTGGGTTGGGTCGTGTTTGGGTTGGGTTTGGTTGGGTTGGGTCAGGTCATGGTTGGGTTGGGTTGGGTTGGGTTGGGTCAGGTTTGGTCATGGTTGGGTCATGGTTGGGTTGGGTTTGGTTGGGGTTGGGTTGGATGGGGTTGGGTTGGGTTGGGTCATGGTTGGGTGGGGTTGGGTTCGGTTGGGTTGAGTTGAGTTAGGGTTGGGTTGGGTCATGGTTGGGTTGGGTTTGGGTTGGGTTTGGTTGGGTTTGGTTTGGTTGGGTTGGGTTGGGTTGGGTTTGGTTTGGTTGGGTCATGGTTGGGTCATGGTTGGGTCATGGTTGGGTTGGGTTGGGTTGGACCAAGGTTTGGTTGGGTTAAGGTTCGCTTGGGTTGGGTTGGGTCAGGTCATGGTTGGGTTGGGTTGGGTCATGGTTGGGTTGAGTTAGGATTGGGTTGGGTTTGGTTCGGTTGGGTCATGGTTGGGTTGGGTTTGGTTGGATTGGGTTGGGTCATGGTTGGGTTTGGTTGGGTTGGGTTGGACCAAGGTTCAGTTTGGTTTGGTTTGGTTGGGTCATGATTGGGTTGGGTTTGGTTGGGTGTGGGTGGCCTGTGGTTGGGTTGGGTTGGTTGGGTTTAGTTGGACCAAGGTTGGATGTGGTTGAGTTCAGTTGGGTGTGGTTGGGTTTGGTTGGGCCTTGGTTGAGTCATGGTTGGGTTTGGTTGGGTTTGCTTGGGTTGGGTTGGGCCGAGGTTGGGTTTGGCTGAGTTTCGTTGGGCAACGCTTGGACATTGTTGAGTTTGGTTGGGTGTGGTTGGGTTGGGTTGGGCCATGGTCGGGTTGGGTGTGGTTGGGTTGGGTTTGGGTTGGGTTTGGTTGAGTTTGGTTGGGTCTTGGTTGGGTCATGGTTGAGTCTTGGTTGGGTCATGGTTGGGTTTGGTTGGGTGTAGTTTAGTTTGGTTGGGCCTTGGTTGGTTGGGTTGGGTTGGGCCAAGGTTGGGTTGGGTTTGGTCATGGTTGGGTTTGGTTTGGCCTAGGTTGAGTTTGGTGGAGTTTCATTTGGTTTGGTGGGGTTTGGTTTGGTCATGGTTGGGTTGGGTTGGGTCATGGTTGGGTTGGGTTGGGTTGGGTTGGGTTGGGTTTGGTTGGGTTGGGTTAGGGTTGGGTTGGGTTGGGTTTGGGTCATGGTTGGGTTGGGTTTGGGTCATGGTTGGGTTGGGTTTGGTTGGGTTGAGTTAGGGTTGGGTTGAGTTAGGGTTGGGTTGGGTTTGGTCATGCTTTGGTTGGGTGGGGCTGGGTTGGGTCATGCTTGGGTTGGGTTGGGTCATGCTTGGGTTGGGTTGGGTCATGCTTGGGTTGGGTTTGGGTTGGGTTGGGTTGGGTTGAGTTAGGATTGGGTTGAGTTAGAGTTGGGTTGGGTCATGTTTGGATTGGGTTGGGTCATGGTTGGGTCATGGTTGGGTTGGGTTTGGTTGGGTTTGGTTGGGCCAAGATTGGGTTGGGTTGGGTTGGGTTGGGTTGGGTGTGGTTGGGTTTGGATTGGCCATGGTTGGGTTTGGTTGGGTTGAGTTAGAGTTGGGTTGGGTCATGGTTGGGTTCATGGTTGGGTCATGGTTGGGTCATGGTTGGGGTCATGGTTGGGTTGGGTTTGGTTGGGCCTTGGTTGAGTTGGTTTGGGTTGGGCCATGGTTGGGTTTGGGTTGGGTTGGGTTTGGTTGGGTTTGGTTGGGTGGGGTTGGGTTGGACCAAAGTTTGGTTGGGTTGAGTTGGGTTGGGTTTGGTCATGGTTGGGTTAGGGTTGGGTTGGGTTGGGTTTGGTTGAGTCAAGGTTGGGTTTGGTTTGGTCATGGTTGGGTTGGGTTGTCTTGGGTTGGGTTTGGATTGGTCATGGTTGGGTCATGGTTGGGTTGGGTTGGGTTGAGTTGGGTTGGGTTGGGTTGGGATTGGGTTGGGTTTGGTTGGGTTGGGTCATGGTTGGGTTGAGTTAGGATTGGGTTGGGTTTGGTTGGGTTGGGTTTGGTTTGGTTGGGTCATGGTTGTGTTGGGTCATGGTTGGGTTGGGTCATGGTTGTGTTGGGTTTGGTTGGATTGGGTTGGGTCAGGGTTGGGTTGGGTTGGGTTGGGTTGGGTTGGGTTGGGTTGGACCAAGGTTCAGTTTGGTTGGGTTTGGTTGGGTTATGATTGGGTTGAGTTTGGTTGGGTGTGGGTGGCCTGTGGTTGGGTTGGATTGGTTGGGTTTAGTTGGGCCAAGGTTGGATGTGGTTGAGTTCAGTTGGGTCTGGTTTGGTTTGGTCATGGTTGGGTTTGGATGAGCCTTGGTTGAGTCATGGTTGGGTTTGGTTGGGTTGGGTTGGGCCATGCTTGGACATCGTTGAGTTCGGTTGGGTTGGGTTGGGTCATGGTTGGGTTGGGTTGGGTTGGGTTGGGTTGGGTTTGGTTTGGTTTGGTTGAGTTGGGTCATGGTTGGTTTGAGTTGGGTTGGGTTGGGTTGAGTTAGGATTGGGTTGGGTTGGGTTTGGGTTGGGTTTGGGTTGGGTTTGGGTTAGAGTCGGGTTTGGTTGGGGTTGGTTGGGATTGGGTTGGGTCATGGTTGGGGTCATGTTTGTGTTGGGTTGTCTTTGGTTGGGTTGGGTCATGGTTGGGTTGGGTTGGGTTGGGTTGGGTTGGGTTGGATTGGGTTAGGGTTTGTTGGGTCATGGTTGGGTTTGGTTGGGTTGGGTTGGGTTTGGGTTGGGTTTGGTTGGGTTGGGTTGGGTCATGGTTGGGTTGGGTTGGGTTGGGTTGGGTTTGGGTTGGGTTGGGTCATGGTTGGGTTGGGTTTGGTTGGGTTGGGTCAAGGTTGGGTTTGGTTGGGTCATGGTTGGGGTCATGGTTGGGGTCATGGTTGGGTTGAGTTAGGATTGGGTTGGGTTTGGTTTGGTTGGGTTTGGGTCATGGTTGGGTTGGGTTGGGTTGGGTTGGGTTTGGGTTGGGTTGGGTTGGGTCATGGTTGGGTTGGGTTTGGTTGGGTTGGGTCAAGGTTGGGTTTGGTTGGGTCATGGTTGGGGTCATGGTTGGGTTGAGTTAGGATTGGGTTGGGTTTGGTTTGGTTGGGTTTGGGTTGGGTTGGGTTGAGTTAGAGTTGGATTGGGTCAGGTCATGTTTGGGTTGGGTCATGGTTGGGTTGGGTTGAATTTGGTTGGTCATGGTTGGGTCATGGTTGAGTTTGGTTGGGTCATGGTTGGGTTGGGTTGGGTTGGGTTGGGTTGGGTTTGGTTGGGTTGGGTTGGGTTGGGGTCATGGTTGGGTTGGGTTTGGTCGGGTTGGGTTGAGTTGGGTTGGGTTTGGTTGGGGTTGGGTTGGGTCATGGTTAGGTTGGGTTTGGTTGGGTTTGGTTGGGTCATGGTTGGCTGGGGTAGGGTTGGGTTGGGTTGGGTTGGGTCATGGTTGGGTTTGGTTGAGTCTTGGTTGGGTCATGGTTGGGTCATGATTGGGTTTGGTTGGGTGTAGTTTGGTTTGGTTGAACCTTGGTTGGTTGGGTTGGGTTGGACCAAGGTTGGGTTGGGTTTGGTCATGGTTGGGTTTGGTCATGGTTGAGTTTGGTGGAGTTTCATTTGGTTTGGTGGGGTTGGGTTGGGTCATGGTTGGGTTTGGTTGGGTCAAGGTTGGGTTTGGATTGGTCACGGTTGGGTTTGGTTGGGTCATGGTTGGGTTGGGTTGGGTTGGGTTGGGTTTGGTTGGGTTTGGTTGGGTTTGGATTGGCCATGGTTGGGTTGGGTTGGGCCATGGTTGGGTTGGGTTTGGTTGGGTTTGGATGGATGTGATTGGATTTAGTTGGGTCATGGTTGGGTCATGGTTGGGTTGGCTTGGGTTTGGTTGGGTTTGGTTGGGTCATGGTTGGGTTGGGTTGGGTTTGTTTGGGTTGGGTTGGGTTTGGTTTGGTTGAGTGTGGTTGGGTCATGGTTGTGTTGGGTTTGGTTGGGTCATGGTTGGGTTTGGTTGGGTCATGGTTGGGTTGGGTTTGGTTGGGTCATGGTTGGGTTGGGTTGGGTTTGGTTGAGTTGGGTCATGGTTGGGTTGGGTTTGGGTTGGGTTGAGTTAGGATTAGGTTGGGTTTGGTTGGGTCATGGTTGGGTTGGGTCATGGTTGGGTTGGGTTTGGTTGGGTTTGGTTGGGTTTGATTGGGTTTGTTTGGGTTGGGTCATGGTTGGGTTTGGTTTGGTTGGGTCATGGTTGGGTTGGGTTGGGTTTGGTTGGGTTGAGTTAGGACTGGGTTGGGTTTGGTTGGGTGTGGTTGGGTTGGGTTTGGGTTGGGTGGGGTTGGGTTGCGTTGGGTTGAGTTAGGATTGGGTTGAGTTAGAGTTGGGTTGGGTCATGTTTGGATTGGGTTGGGTCATGGTTGGGTCATGGTTGGGTTGGGTTGGGTTTGGTTGGGCCTTGGTTGAGTTGGTTTGGGTTGGGCCATGGTTGGGTTTGGTTGGGTCATGGTTGGGTTGGGTTGGGTTGGGTTGGGTTGGGTTGGGTCATGGTTGGGTTTGGTTGGGTCATGGTTGGGTTGGGTTGGGTTTGGTTGGGTTTGGTTGAGTCAAGGTTGGGTTTGGTTTGGTCATGGTTGGGTTGGGTTGTCTTGGGTTGGGTTTGGATTGGTCATGGTTGGGTCATGGTTGGGTTGGGTTGGGTTGGGTTTGGATTGGTCATGGTTGGGTTTGGTTGGGTTTGGTTGGGTTTGGTTGGGTTTGGTTGGGTTTGGTCCCATCCCGACCCCAAATCTCCTCCCGAACACCCAAAATTCCCCATTTCCGTTTGGTTTTTTTCCCCATTTTCCCCAAAATATCGAAATTTCCAGGAGCCACTTTTTGGCTTTTTTGGCCCAATCCCAACCCCGGGATCTCCCCGGGCTTGGTGGCACCTCCAGGTGGTCCCAAAATTCCTGAAATAACCAAAAAATCCAAAATCTGGGAAAATTTGGGACGTTCTTCTCCATCTTCTCCATTCCCACCTCCAAAAAATGGAATTTTTGGGCCAATTTTTGGCTTTTTTGACCCAATCTCAGCCAAACCCAACCAAGGTCATGGTGGGACATCCTTAGACCAAAAAAATCAGAATTTTGGGTAAAAAAATCAGAATTTTGGGAAAAATTTGGGAGGTTCTTCTCCATCTTCTCCATTCCCGCCTACAAAAAATTGAATTTTTGGGCCAATTTTTGGCTTTTTTGACCCAATCCAAGTCCAACACAACCAGGGCCATGGTGGGACCTCTTCATCCAAAAAAAATCAGAATTTTGGGGAAAAAAATCAGGATTTGGGGAAAAATTTGGGGACATTTCACTCAATTTTCTTCATTTCACCTCAAAAAAAAATGGAATTTTTGGGCCAATTTTTGGCTTTTTTGACCCAATCCAAGCCCAACCCAACCAAGATCATGGTGGGACCTCTTCCATCCTAAAAATGTCAGAATTTTGGGGAAAAAAATCAGGATTTTGGGAAAAATTTGGGAGGTTCTTCTCCATCTTCTCCATTCCCACCATCAAAAAATTGAATTTTTTGGGCCAATTTTTGGCCTTTTTGACCCAATCCAAGTCCAACACAACCAGGGTCATGGTGGGACCTCTTCCATCCAAAAAATGTCAGAATTTTGGGGAAAAAAATCAGGATTTTGGGAAAAATTTGGGGACATTTCTCTCAATTTTCTTCATTTTCACCTCAAAAAAAATGGAATTTTTGGGCCAATTTTTGGCTTTTTTGACCCAATCTCTGCCAAACCCAACCAAGGTCATGGTGGGACATCCTTAGACCAAAAAAAGTCAGAATTTTGGGGAAAAAAATCAGGATTTTGGGAAAAATTTGGGGACATTTCTCTCAATTTTCCCCATTCCCACCTCCAAAAAATTGAAATTTTTGGGCCAATTTTTGGCTTTTTTGACCCAATCTCAGCCCAACCCAACCAAGGTCATGGTGGGACCTCTTCCATCCTAAAAAATCAGAATTTTGGGTAAAAAAATCAGGATTTTGGGGAAAAATTTGGGAAAAAAAATTTGCCATTTTTGGGAAAAACCGCCAACTCCATCTTCTCCATTTCTCCAAATTCTCCAAATTTTCCATTTTTTCAACTCCAATTTTTTTTTTTTTTCTTTTCTCCCTTTTTTCCTTTTTTTTTGTTTTTTCCTCTCAATTTCGTTTTTCCAACCTCTCCAACTCTCCAAATTTTTGGGGAATTTCATCTTCTCCACCCCCACCTCCAAAAAAAAAAATCGAATTTTTTGGGGCTATTTTGAGGCTTTTCTTCCTCCAAAACGCCGAATTTCGGGGTCAATTTTTACCCTATTTTTTACCCATTAAAAATTTGAATTTTCGGGGCTGTTTTTCCACCCCAAAATTATAAATTCACCGATTCCGCTGCTTTTTCCCCCAAATTATTTTTGTTTCCCCCAGAGCCGTGTCCGCCGCCCGTGCTGTGGGCGGAGCCTGAGTCGGGCGTGGTCGCCGCGGGCCAGAGGCTCCGCCTCACTTGCTCCGCCCCCCGGCGCCGCTTCCGGCGCCGCTTCCGCTTCTTCCGCGACGGCGCCGAGCTGGCGCCCAATGACGTCACCGACGACGTCATCGATGAGGTCACCGATGATGTCATCGAGGACGGCTCCCAGTTGGTGTTCCCCGAGATCCCGGCCGGGTTTTCCGGGAATTTCAGCTGCCGGCTGGAGGAGGAGGTGGGCGGGGCCTGGGTGGAGGCTCCGCCCAGTGAAGGCGTGGCCGTGGTGGTCGTGGGTAGGTGAAAAGGGGGCGGGGTTTTTTTGGGGGGGAAAATGGAGGGGGAGGAGATGTTGGGGGCGTGGCCACGGCCAGGGAAATGGTGGCTCTCAACTGATTGGCCACGCCCACTATGATGGCTGCACCCACACAAATGACCACACCCATCAAAATGGCCACGCCCACCCCAATGATGACACCCCAATAGACCACACCCCAATGGAACACGCCCATAAAGAAGGCCACGCCCACTCCAATGACCACACCCCAAATTAGCCACACCCCCAATGGTGGACCATAAAAAAAGGCCACACCCACCCCAATGACCACACCCCAATAGACCACACCCATCAAAATGGCCACACCCACTCCAATGACCCCAAATTAGCCAAACCCCCAATGACCACACCCCAAATTAGCCACACCCCAAATGACCACACCCCAACAGAGCCACGCCCTCCTCAATGACCACACCCCAATATGGCCACGCCCATAAACATGGTCACACCCACTCAAATAACAAAACCCAAATTGGCCACACCCACCTCAATGACTACACTCAATAGGCCACGCCCATAAAATGGCCACGCCCAACCCAATGACCAAACCCCAAAATGGCCGCACTCATCAAAATGGCCACACCCCAATAGACCACGCCCATAAATTTTGCCACACCCACCCCAATGACCACACCCCAAATTAGCCACACCCTCCTCAATGACCACACCGCAAAATGGCCGCACCCATCAAAATGGCCACACCCCCAAAGGCCACACCCATAAAATTGACCACACCCATCCCAATGACCACACCCCGCATTGGCCACGCCCATTAAAAATGGCCACACCCACTCAAATTACAAAACCCAAATTGACCGCACCCACCCAAATGACCACACCCCAATAGACCACGCCCAAAAAATTGGCCACGCCCACGCCAATGACCACCCCCAAAATGTCTGCAACCATCAAAATGGCCACGCCCCCCAAAGGCCACACCCATCGAAATGGCAACACCCACAACAATGACCACACCCCACATTGGCCACGCCCATTAACATGGCCACACCCACTCAAGTCACAAACCCCAAATTGACCACACCCACCCAATGACCACTCTCCAATAGGCCACGCCCATAAAATTGGCCACACCCTCCTCAATGACCGCACCTCAAAATGGCCGCACCCATCAAAATGGCCACACTCCCAAAGGCCACACCCATAAAATTGACCACACCCATCCCAATGACCGCACCCCACATTGGCCACGCCCATTAAAATGGCCACACCCACTCAAATCACAAAACCCAATAGACCACGCCCATAAAATTGACCACACCCTCCTCAATGACCACAATCAAAAATGACCACACCCATAAAAATAACCACACCCCAATAGACCACGCCCATAAAATTGGCCACACCCACCCCAATGACCACACCCCAAATTAGCCACACCCTCCTCAATGACCGCACCTCAAAATGGCCGCACCCATCAAAATGGCCACACCCCCAAAGGCCACACCCATAAAATTGACCACACCCATCCCAATGACAACACCCACATTGGCCACGCCCATTAAAATGGCCACACCCACTCAAATCACAAACCCCATATTGATCACACCCACCCAAATGACCACACCGCAATAGACCACGCCCATAAAATTGGCCACGCCCACCCCAATGACCACACCCAAAATGGCTGCAACCATCAAAATGGCCACGCCCCCCAAAGGCCACACCCATCGAAATGGCAACACCCACCACAATGACCACACCCTAAATTGACCACGCCCATCAAAATGGCCACACCCACTCAAATCGCAAAACCCAAATTGACCACACCCACCCAAATGACCACACCCCAATTGACCACGCCCATAAAATTGGCCACTCCCACCCCAATGACCACACCCCAAAATGGCTGCATCCATCAAAATGGCCACACCTCCAATGGACCACACCCATAAAATTGACCACACCCACTCCAATGACCACACCTCACATTGACCACGCCCATTAAAAATGGCCACACCCACTCAAATCACAAAAGCCAAATTGACCACACCCACCCCAATGACCACACCCCAAAATGGCTGCACCCATCAAAATGGCCACACCCCCACAGGCCACGCCCATAAAATTGGCCACACCCCCAAAGGCCACACCCATCAAAATGGCCACACCCACCCCAATGACCACACCCCAAAGTAGCCACACCCTCCTCAATGACCACACCTCAAAATGGCCACACCCACTCCAATGATAATTCCAAAATTGAACATGTCAATCAAATTAGCCACGCCCACTCCAATGACGACACCCCCAAGTGGCCACACCCCTCAAAGGCCACACACATCGAAAAGGCCACACCCCCAATAGACCACACCCCTAAAATTGACCACACCCACCCAGTGATCACAACCCAAATTGACCACTCCCATAAAAATGGCCACACCCACTCAAATCACAAACCCCAAATTGACCACACCCATCCCAATGACCACACCCCAATAGACCACGCCCCCAAATGGCCAGACCCACCAAAATGGCCACGCCCATTAAAATGGCCACACCCACTAAAACCACAAACCCTAAATCGACCACGCCCATTAAAATGGCCACACCCACACCGATGACCACACCCCAAAATGGCCACACCCCCAAATGACCACGCCCCCGAATGGCCACACCCATTCAATGAGCACATTTTCAAATGGCCACACCCACACCCCAATGGCTCCTCCCTTCAAAATGACCACACCCCAAAATTGACCACGCCCCTCAAAATGGCCCCACCCCCAAATTGACCACGCCCCTCACAATGGCCACACCCCAAAACAGACCACGCCCCTCAATATGGCCACGCCCACTCAATGGCAATACCACAATTGGCCACGCCCATTAAAATGGCCACACCCACTGCAGTGACCAAAACAAAATGGCCGAAAGCCCAATGGCCACACCCCAAATGACCACGCCCACCCCAATGACCACACCCACTCCAATGACCACGCCCCTTCCATTGACCACGCCCCTTCCGCTGACCACGCCCACTGACCTCAGGGTTGGGTTTTGGGGTTAATTTTGGGGTTTTTTGGATTTTTTAGGGTGAATTTTTGTGTTTTCTTTTGTTTTGTTTTTGGTTTATTTGGGGTTTTTTGGGTCATTTTGGGGTTTTTGGGGTTTTTGGGTGATTTTTGGGGTTTTTGATGACTCTGAGGATATTTTGGGGTCATTTTGGGCTTTTTTGGGATCACTCCTGACCCAGCGTTTTTGGGTTTTTTTGGGGTGAATTTTTGGGGATTTTTTTTGGGTTTTTGGTTTATTTGGGGTTTTTTTGGGGGTGATTTTGGGGTTTTTGGGGTTTTTTGCTGACCCTGGTTTTGTTTTTTGGGTTTGGTTTTGGGGTTTTTGGTTTATTTGGGTTTTTTGGGGTTGATTTTGGGAATTTTGGGGTTTTTTGCTGCCCCTGGGATTCGTTTTTTTTTGGGGTCATTTTGGGATTTTTTGGGGTTTTTTGTTGACCCTGGTGTTGTTTTTTGGGGTGGTTTTGGGCGAGTTTGGGGTTTTTGGGGTTATTTGATGCCCATGGGGGTTTTTTGGGTGGTTTTGGGGTTTGGGGCTTTTTCCTGATCCTGGATTGGTTTTTTGGGTGATTTTGGGGTTTTTGGTTTTATTTGGGGTTTATTTTGGGGTTTTGGGTTTATTTGGGGTTTTTGGGGTGATTTTGGGGTTTCTTGGGTTTTTTTGGGGTCATTTTGGGGTTTTTGGGATATTCCTTGACCCAGGGTTTTTGGGGTTTTTGGGGTGAATTTTTGGGGTTTTTGGGGTTTTTTGCTGCCCCTGGGATTGGATTTTTTTGGGGTCATTTTGGGCTTTTTTGGGGTTTTTTGTTGATCCTGGCGCTTTTTGGGGTGGTTTTGGGCAGTTTTTGGGGTTTTGGTTTATTTGGGGTTTTTTGGGGTCATTTTGGGCTTTTT
Source organism: Agelaius phoeniceus (assembly GCF_051311805.1). Lineage (NCBI taxonomy): Eukaryota > Metazoa > Chordata > Aves > Passeriformes > Icteridae > Agelaius > Agelaius phoeniceus. The sequence goes on along the minus strand of NW_027509866.1, from coordinate 10,345,034 downwards.
TGGGATCACTCCTGACCCACGATTTTTGGGGTTTTTTGGGGTGATTTTGCCATTTTTGGGGTGAATTTTTGGGGTTTTTTTGGGTGATTTTGCCATTTTTGGGGTGAATTTTTGGGGTGAATTTTTGGTTTTTTTTTGGGTCAATTTTGCCATTTTTGGGGTGAATTTTTGGGTTTTTTTTTGGGGTGATTTTGCCATTTTTGGGGTGAATTTTTGGGTTTTTTTTGGGTCAATTTTGCCATTTTTGGGGTGAATTTTTGGGGTTTTTTGGGGTGATTTTGCCATTTTTGGGTGAATTTTTGGGGTTTTTTGGGGTTTTTTTTGGGTTTTTTTGCAATAACTCCCAGGGGTTTTTTTTGGGGTCGATTTTGCCATTTTTGGGGTGAATTTTTGGGTTTTTTTTGGGGTGATTTTGGGGATTTTTTGGGATATTTCCTGATCCTGGGATTGGTTTTTTTTGGATGGTTTTGGGGTTTTTGGGTTTTTTTTGGGGTTTTTTGGGGTCATTTTGGGGTTTTTGGGGTTTTTGGGGTGAAATTTGGGGTTTTTGATGACTCTGAGGATATTTTGGGGTTATTTTGGGCTTTTTTGGGATCACTCCTGACCCAGGGTTTTGGGTTTTCTGGGGTGAATTTTTGGGGTTTATTTGGGTTTATTTGGGTTTTTGGGTTTTTGGGGTTTTTGGGGTTAATTTTGGGGTTTTTTGGGGTTTTTTTTGTTGACCCTGGTGTTGTTTTTTGGGGTGATTTGGGGTTTTTGGTTTATTTGGGGCCATTTTTGGGGTGATTTTTGGTTTTTTGGGGTTTTTTGCTGCCCCTGGGATTGGATTTTTTGGGCTCATTTTGGGCTTTTTTGGGATCACTCCTGACCCAGGGTTTGGGTTTTTTTGGGGTGAATTTTTGGATTATTTGGGTAATTTTTTTGGGGTAATTTTGGGGTTTTTGGGGTTATTTTGGGGGTTGATTTTGAGAATTTTGGGGGTTTTTTTTGGGGGGTGATTTTGGGTTTTTTGGGGTTTTTTGCTGCCCCTGGGATTGGATTTTTTTGGGGTCATTTTGGGCTTTTTTGGGGTTTTTTGTTGACCCTGGTGTTGTTTTTTGGGGTGGTTTTGGGGCAGTTTTGGGGTTTTTGGTTTATTTGGGGTTTTTTGGGGTCATTTTGGGCTTTTTTGGGGTCACTCCTGACCCAGGGTTTTTGGGGTTTTTTGGGGTCGATTTTGCCATTTTTGGGGTGAATTTTTTGGGTTTTTTGGTGTGATTTTGCCATTTTTGGGGTGAATTTTTGGGGTTTTTTTGGGGTCGATTTTGCCATTTTTGGGGTGAATTTTTGGGTTTTTTTTGGGGTGATTTTGCCATTTTTGGGGTGAATTTTTGGGGTTTTTTTGGGTTTTTTTTTGTGGTCAATTTTTTCCATTTTGGGGGTTTTTTGGGTGGGTTTTTTTGGGTCGATTTTGCCATTTTGGGGTGAAATTTTTGGGGGTTTTTTTTTGGGTCATTTTGGCATTTTTGGGGTGAATTTTTTGGGTTTTTTGGGGTCGATTTTGCCATTTTGGGGGTGAATATTTGGGGGGTTTTTTTGGTTGGTTTTGGCATTTTTGGGGTGAATTTTTTGGGGTTTTTTGGGTGATTTTGCCATTTTTGGGGTGAATTTTTCGGTTTTTTTTTGGGGTCGATTTTGGCATTTTTGGGGTGAATTTTGGGGGTTTTTTTGGGATCAATTTTGCCATTTTTGGGGTGAATTTTTTGGGTTTTTTTTGGGGTCGATTTTGCCATTTTTGGGGTGAATTTTTGGGTTTTTTTTTTGGGGTCATTTTGCCATTTTTGGGGTGAATTTTTGGGGGTTTTTTTGGGGTCGGTTTTGCCATTTTTGGGGTGAATTTTTTGGGTTTCTTGGGGTCGATTTTGGCATTTTTGGGGTGAATTTTTGGGGTTTTTTGGGGTTTTTGGGTTTTTTTGCAATAACTCCCAGGGTTTTTTTGGGGGGTTTTTTGCATTTTTGGGGTGAATTTTTGGGCTGATTTTGGGATTTTTTGGGATATTTCCTGATCCTGGGATTGGTTTTTTTGGGTGGTTTTGGGGTTTTTGGTTTATTTGGGGTTGTTGGGGTCATTTTGGGTTTTTTGGGGTTTTTTGCTGCCCTGGGATTGGTTTTTTTTTGAGGTCATTTTGGGCTTTTTTGGGGTGAATTTTTGGGGTTTTTTTGGGGGTCGATTTTGCCATTTTTGGGGTGAATTTTTGGGGTTTTTTTTGGTTTTTTTTTGGGGTCAATTTTGCCATTTTTGGGCTGAATTTTTTTGGTTTTTTGGGGTCGATTTTGCCATTTTTGGGGTGAATTTTTGGGGTCATTTTGGGGTGATTTTGGGGATTTTTTGGGATATTTCCTGATCCTGGGATTGGTTTTTTGGGGTGGATTTGGGGTTTTCGGTTTATTTGGGGTTTATTTTGGGGTTTTGGTTTATTTGGGCTTTTTGGGGTCATTTTGGGGTTTCTTGGGTTTTTTTGGGTCATTTTGGGGTTTTTGGGATATTCCTTGACCCAGGGTTTTTGGGGTTTTTTGGGGTGAATTTTTGGGGTTTTTTTGGGTTTTTGGTTTATTTGGGTTTTTGGGTCATTTTGGGGTTTTTTGGGGTTTTTTGTTGACCCTGGCGTTGTTTTTTGGGGTCATTTTGGGGTTTTGGGGTTTTTGGTGACCCTGAGGATATTTTGGGGCCATTTTTGGGTTTTTTGGGGTTTTTGCTGCCCCTGGGATTGGATTTTTTGGGGTCATTTTGGGCTTTTTTGGGATCACTCCTGACCCAGGGTTTTGGGGGTTTTTTTGGGGTGAATTTTGGATTATTTGGGGTAATTTTTTTGGGGTCATTTTGGGGTTTTTGGGGTTATTTTGGGGGTTGATTTTGAGAATTTTGGGGGTTTTTTTGGGGGGTGATTTTGGGGTTTTTGGGGTTTTTTGCTGCCCCTGGGATTTGGGTTTTTTTGGGGGTCATTTTGGGCATTTTTGGGATCACTCCTGACCCAGGGTTTTTGGGTTTTTTGGGGTGAATTTTTTGGTTTTTTTGGGTTTTTTGGTTTATTTGGGGTTTTTTGGGGTCATTTTGGGGTTTTTGGTTTTTTTGGGATCAATCCCAGTGGGGTTTTTTGGGGTCATTTTGGCATTTTTGGGGTGAATTTTTGGGGGTTTTTTTGGGGTGGTTTTGGGGTTTTTGGGATATTCCTTGACCCAGGGTTTTTGGGGTTTTTTGGGGTGAATTTTTTGGGGTTTTTTGGGGGTTTTTGGTTTATTTGGGATTGTTTGGGGTCATTTTGGGCTTTTTTGGGTTTTTTTTGTTGACCCTGGCGTTGTTTTTGGGGTGATTTTGGGGCAGTTTTGGGTTTTTGGTTTATTTGGGGTTTTTGGGGTTGATTTTGGGGTTTTTTGGGGTGAATTTTTGGGGTTTTTGGGGGGTTTTGGTTTATTTGGGGTTTTTGGGGGTGATTTTATGGTTTTTGGGGTTTTTGAGGTTTTTGCTGACCCAGGAGGGGTTTTTGGGGTGATTTTGGGGTTTTTGGGGTTTTTTGCTGACCCTGGTTTTGTTTTTTGGGGTGGTTTTGGGGTTTTTTGTTTATTTGGGGTTTTTTTCGAGTGATTTTGGGGTTTTTTGGGGTTTTTTTGGGGTCATTTTGGGGTTTTTGGGGTTTTTGGTTGACCCTGGCGTTTTTTGGGGTGGTTTTGGGGCAGTTTTGGGGTTTTTGGTTTATTTGGGGTTTTTTGGGGTCATTTTGGGCTTTTTTGGGATCACTCCTGACCCAGGGTTTTTGGGGTTTTTTGGGGTGATTTTGCCATTTTTGGGGTGAATTTTTGGGGTTTTTTTGGGGTTTTTGGGGGTCAATTTTGCCATTTTTGGGGTGAATTTTTGGGGTTTTTTTTTTGGGGTCATTTTGGCATTTTTGGGGTGAATTTTTGGGTTTTTTTGGGTCGATTTTGCCATTTTTGGGGTGAATTTTTTGGGTTTTTTTGGGGTCGATTTTGCCATTTTTGGGGTGAATTTTTGGGGTTTTTTTGGGGTTTTGGGGTTTTTTTGCAATAACTCCCAGGGTTTTTTTGGGGGGTTTTTTGCATTTTTGGGGTGAATTTTTGGTTTTTTTTTTTTTTGGGTGATTTTGGGGATTTTTGGGATATTTCCTGATCCTGGGATTGGTTTTTTTGGATGGTTTTGGGGTTTTTGGGTTTTTTTGGGGTTTTTTGGGGTCATTTTGGGTTTTTTGGGGTTTTTTGCTGCCCCTGGGATTGGTTTTTTTGAGGTCATTTTGGGCTTTTTTGGGGGTTTTTTTGGGGTCATTTTGGCATTTTTGGGGTGAATTTTTGGGGTTTTTTTTTTGGGTCATTTTGCCATTTTTGGGGTGAATTTTTGGGGTTTTTTTTGGGGTGGTTTTGGGGTTTTTTGGGATATTCCTTGACCCGGGGTTTTTGGGGTTTTTTGGGGTGAATTTTTTGGGGATTTTTTTGGGTTTTTGGTTTATTTGGGGTTTTTTGGGGTTGATTTTGGGGTTTTTGGGGTTTTTTTTGTTGACCCTGGCGTTGTTTTTTGGGGTCATTTTGGGCTTTTTTGGGATCACTCCTGACCCAGCATTTTTGGGGTTTTTTGGGGTGAATTTTTGGGGATTTTTTTGGGGTTTTTGGTTTATTTGGGGTTTTTTGGGGTCATTTTGGGGTTTTTTGGGGTTTTTTTGTTGACCCTGGCGTTGTTTTTTGGGTCATTTTGGGGTTTTTGGGGTTTTTGCTGCCCCTGGGATTGGATTTTTGGGGTCATTTTGGGCTTTTTTGGGATCACTCCTGACCCAGCGTTTTTGGGGTTTTTTGGGGTCAATTTTTGGGGATTTTTTTGGGGTGATTTTGGGGTTTTTGGGGTTTTTTGCTGACCCTGGTTTTGTTTTTTAGGTTTGGTTTTGGGGTTTTTGGTTTATTTGGGTTTTTTGGGTTGATTTTGGTATTTTTGGGGTTTTTTGCTGCCCCTGGGATTGGATTTTTTTGGGGTCATTTTGGGCTTTTTTGGGGTTTTTTTGTTGACCCTGGTGTTGTTTTTTGGGGTGGTTTTGGGGCAGTTTTGGGGTTTTTGGTTTATTTGGGGTTTATTTTGGGGTTTTTGGTTTATTGGGATTTTTTGGGGCCATTTTGGGCTTTTTGGGTTTTTTGGGATCACTCCCAGGGGGTTTTTTTGGGGGTGGTTTTGGGATTTTTTGGGGCATTCTTGGGAATTTTTTTGGGGTTTTTCTTTTTTGTCGTTTTTGGGGTATTTGGTGACCCTGGATTTTTTTGGGGCTGGTTTTGGGTTTTTTTGGGGTCATTTTGGGTTTTTTTGGGATCATTTCCTCATCCTGGGATCGATTTTTTGGGGTGGTTTTGGGGTTTTTTGGGGGTTTTTTTTTTTTTGGGGGTTTTTTTTGAGTTTTTTGGGCTTTTTGGGACATTTTCTGACCCAGGCTTTATTTTTAGGGGGTTTCCCTCCCTCATCTGACTTCGAGCTCCTCCCATTGGTCATTGGAGGCGTCGTGGGCGTGGCCTTGCTGCTCCTCGCGATCCTATTGGCTGCTTGGATCTGCCGCAGGAGGAGGGGTCAGTGTGGGGGGGAGGGGAGGAGCGGGACCCCCCAAAAATGTCCCCAAATCTCCCAATTTCACCCCAAAATTCCGAAATTCTGCCCCAAATTCCCGATTTTTAACCCAAATTTTGGCATTTTAATCCCAAATTTGCCATTTTGACCCCGAATTCCCGATTTTGACCCAAATTCCTCATTTTCACCCCAATTTCCCCCATTTAGGTCCAAAATTCCCCACATTGACCCAAAAGTCCTCATTTTTACCCCAAATTCTCCATTTTGGCCCCAAAATTCCCCACTTTGATCCCAAATTCTCCATTTTAACCCCAAATTCCCCACTTTGACCCCAAATTCCCCACTTTCACCCCAATTTCTGCATTTTGACCCCAAATTCCCCATTTTTGGCCCAAAATTCCCCATTTTGGCCCCAAATTCCCCAATTTTCCCCCAAAATCCCCATTTTGACCTCAAATTCCCCACTTTGACCCCAAAATCCCAATTTCAACCCCAAATTCCCCATTTTGACCCCAAATTCCCCATTTTGACCCCAAATTCCTCATTTTTAACCCAAATTCCTCATTTTGACCGCAAATTCCCAATTTCGACCCCAAATTTCCCATTTTTAACCCAAATTCCTCATTTTGACCCCAAATTAAACATTTTGACCCAGAACTCCCCAATTTTTCCCCAAATTCCCCATTTTGACCCCAATTTCCGCCATTTTGACCCAAATTCTCCACTTTGACCCCAATTTCCCCCATTTTGGCCCAAAATTCCCCATTTTGACCCAAAATTCCCAATTTTGATCCCAAATTCCCCACTTTGACCCCAAATTCTCCACTTTGGCCCCAAATTCCTCATTTCGAACCCAAATTTCCCCATTTGGCCTGAAAATCCCCATTTTGACCCAAAAATCGCCATTTTGACCCCAAATTCCCCACTTTGACCCCAATTTCCCCATTTTAACCCCAAAATTCCTCATTTTTACCCCAAATTCCCCACTTTGACCCCAAATTAAACATTTTGACCCCAAACTCCCCCAATTTTTCCCCAAATTCCCCAATTTGACCCAAAATTCTCCCATTTTGACCCCAATTTCCCCATTTTAACCCCAAATTCCCCCATTTTGACCCAAAATTCTCCCATTTTGACCCCAAATTCCCACTTTGACCCCAAAATCCCCACTTTGACCCCAAATTCCTCATTTTTACCCCAAAATCCCCACTTTGACCCCAAATTAAACATTTTGACCCAGAACTCCCCAATTTTTCCCCAAATTCCTCATTTTGACCCCAATTTCTGCCATTTTGGCCCCAAATCCCCACTTTGACCCCAAATTCCCCATTTTGACCCCAAATTCCCCAATATTTCCCCAAATTCCCCATTTTGACCCCAAAATTCCCCATTTTTACCCCAAATTCCTCCTTTTACCCCAAAATTCCCGATTTTGACCCCAAATCCCCCTTTTTCACCCCAAAATTCTCCCTTTTAACCCAAAATTCCCCATTTTCCCCCCAAAATCCGCCATTTTCAGCCCAAATTCCCCATTTTGGCCCCGTTTTGACCCAAATTTCCCCATTTTAACCCAAAATTTAACATTTCCCCCCCTTCAAATTCCCCATTTTGACCACAAATTTCCCGTTTTTTCCCCCATTTTTCCCATTTTTGTCCCAAATTTAACATTTTTCTCCCCAAACTTTCCCATTTTCACCCCAATTTTTCCCGTTTTCACCCCAATTTTCGGTCCAAAATTTCACATTTTTCTCCCCTCAATTTCCCATTTTTTCCCCTCCCCATTTTCCCCCTTTGCTCCCAAAATTTGCCCGTTTCGCCCCAAAATTCCCATTTTCCCCTAAAATTCCCATTTTCCCCCCCAAATTTCCTGTTTTCACCCCAAATTCCCCACTTTGACCTCAAATTCCCCATTTTCACCCCAAATCCCCACATTTCCCCCCAAAATTCCCATTTTCACCCCAAATTTCCGATTTTCCCCCAAAATTCCCATTTTTCACCCCAAAATTCCCCATTTCCCCCCAAAATTCCCATTTTCCCCCAAAAATTCCCACTTTTAACCCAAATTTCCCCTTTTCCCCCAAAAAATCCACGAATTTTCCCCCAAAATCCCCCAATTTTCCCCCAAAATTCCCATTTTCACCCCAAATTCCCACATTTTATCCCCAAAATTCCCATTTTAACTCCCAATTCCCATTTTCCCCCAAAAATTCCCATTTTCCCCCCCAAATTCCCACATTTTCCTCAAAAATTCCCATTTTCACCCTAAAATCCCCATTTTCACCCCAAATTTCCCCTTTTCCCCTAAAAATCCCCGTGTTTTCCCCCCAAAAATTCCCATTTTCACCCCAAATCCCCACATTTTCCTCCAAATTCCCCATTTTCCCCCCAAAATCTCCGTATTTTCCCCCAAAATTCCCATTTTCCCCCCAAAATTCCCATTTTCACCCCAAATTTCCCCTTTTCCCCCCAAAAATCCACGAATTTCCCCCAAAATTCCATTTTAAATCCCAAATTCCCACATTTTCACCCCAAAATTCCATTTTCACCCCGAAATTCCCATTTTAACTCCCAATTCCCCATTTGCCCCCAAAATTCCCATTTTCCTCCTAAAATTCCCCTTTTCCCCCAAAATTCACATTTTAACACCAAATTTCCCATTTTCACCCCAAATTTCCCCTTTTCCCCCAAAAAATCCCCGTGTTTTCCCCCAAAATTCACATTTTAACTCCAAATTCCCATTTTTACCCCAAAAATCCCCACATTTTCCCCCAACATTCCCATTTTGACCCCAAATTCCTCATTTTCACCCCAAAAAATTGGGGTGAAAAATTTCTCATTTTGGGCCCAAAATTCCCCATTTTGACCCCAAATTCCCCACTTTGACCCCAAATTACCACATTTTCCCCAAATTCCTCATTTTTACCCCAAATTCCCCATTTTGACCCCAATTTCCCCCATTTTGGCCCAAAATTCCCAATTTTGATCCCAAATTCCTCACTTTGACCCCAAATTCTCCACTTTGGTCCCAAATTCCTCATTTTGACCCCAAATTCCTCATTTTAACCCAAAATTCCCATTTTCAGCCTAAATTCCCTAATTTGATCCCAAATTCCCCATTTTGACCCCAAAATCCCCATTTTGGCCCCAAATTCCCCATTTTGACCCAAAATTCCCCATTTTGATCCCAACTTCCCCATTCTAACCCCAAACTCCCAACTTTGACCCCAAATTCTCCAATTTTTCCCCAAATTCCCCATTTTGACCCCAAATTCCCCACTTTGACCCCAAATTCCCCACATTGACCCCAAATTCTCCATTTCGGCCCCAAATTCCCCAACTTTCCCCCAAAATCCCCATTTTGACCCCAAATTCCCAACTTTGATCCCAAATTCCCCATTTTGATCCAAAATTCCCAATTTTGGCCCCAAATTCCCCATTTCAGCCCAAATTCCCCATTTTCACCCCACATTCCCCAATTTTCCCCCAAATTCCCCATTTTCACTCCAAATTCCCCATTTTGGCCCCAAATTTCCCACTTTGACCGAAAATTCCCTATTTTAACCCCAAATTCCCCATTTTGACCCCAAAATTCCCCACATTGACCCAAATTCTCCATTTTAACCACAAATTCCCCATTTTGACCCCAAACTCCCCATTTTTCCCCCAAATTCCCCACTTTGACCCAAAATTCCCGACTTTCACCCCAAATTCCCCAACTTTGATCCCAAATTCCCCATTTTGACCCCAAAATTCCCCATTTTGACCCCAAATTCCCCAATTTTTCCCCCAAATTCCCTATTTTCACTCCAAATTCCCCATTTTGACCCAAAACTCCCCATTTTGACCCCAAATTCCCCACTTTGACCCCAAAATTCCCATTTTAACACCAAAATTCCCCATTTTTACCCCAAATTCCCCAGATTGACCCCAAAATTCCCATTTCGACCCCAAATTCCACAATTTTTTCCCCAAATTCCCCCATTTTAACCCCAAATTCCCCATTTTGGCCCCAAATTCGCCACTTTGACCCCAAATTCCCCATTTTGACCCCAAAATTCTCCATTTTCCCCCAAATTCCCCAATTTTTTCCCCAAATTCCCCAATTTTTTCCCCAAATTCCTCCTTTTACCCCAAAATTCCCCATTTTGACCCTAAATCCCCCTTTTTCCACCCCAAAATTCTCCCTTTTAACCCAAAAATTCCCCATTTTACCCCAAATCTGCCATTTTCAGCCCAACTTGGCCATTTTGGCCCAGTTTTGACCCAAAATTTTGCTCCCATTTTGGCCCAAAAATGAACATTTTTCCCTCAGAATTTTGCCCATTTCGATGGCCCGAATTTCCCAAAAATTCCCATTTTCACCCCAAATTTCCCCTTTTCCCCCAAAAATCCCCGAACTTTTCCCCAAAATTCCCATTTTCAGCCCAAAATTCCCATTTTCCCCAAAAAATCCCTGTGTTTTCCCCCAAAATTCCCATTTTGACCCAAATTCCCACATTTTTCCCCAAATTCCCCACTTGGACCCCAAAATTTCCCCACTTGGACCCCAATTTCCCCATTTTGACCCCAAATTCCCCATTTTGACCCAAAATTCCCCATTTTTCCCCCAAATTCCTCCTTTTACCCCAAAATTTCCAATTTTGACCCTAAATCCCCCTTTTTCACCCCAAAATTCTCCCTTTTAACCCAAAAATTCCCCATTTTCCCCCAAAATCCCCAATTTGACCCCAAATTCCCCATTTTGGCCCCGTTTTGACCCAAATTTCCCCATTTTAACCCAAAATTTAACATTTCCCCCTTCAAATTCCCCATTTTGACCACAAATTCCCAATTTTCCCCATTTTTGTCCCAAATTTAACATTTTTCTCCCCAAACTTTCCCATTTTGACCCCAATTTTTCCCGTTTTCACCCCAATTTTCGGTCCAAAATTTCACATTTTTCTCCCCTCAATTTCCCATTCCCCCCCCTCCCCGTTTTCCCCCTTTGCTCCCAAAATTTGCCCATTTTCCCCCCAAATTTCCCATTTTCCCCTAAAATTCCCATTTTCACCCCAAATTTCCTGTTTTCACCCCAAATTCCCCACTTTGACCTCAAATTCCCCATTTTCACCCCAAATCCCCACATTTCCCCCCCAAAATTCCCATTTTCACCCCAAATTTCCCCTTTTCCCCTAAAAATCCCCACATTTTCCCAGAGAAATTCCCATTTTCCCCCCAAAATTTCTCCTTTTCCCCCAAAATTCCCATTTTCACCCCAAATTCCCACATTTTCCTCAAAAAATTCCCATTTTCACCCCAAAATTCCCATTTTCACCCCAAATTTCCCCTTTTCCCAAAAAAATCCCCACATTTTCCCCCAAAATTCACATTTTCACCCCAAATTCCCCACTTTGGCCCCAAATTCCCCATTTTTTCCCCAAATTCCCCAATTTGGCCCCAAAATTCCCCATTTCGACCCCAAATTCCTCATTTTCACCCCAATTTCCCCCATTTTGGCCCAAAATTCCCACTTTGATCCCAAATTCCCCACATTGACCCCAAATTCTCCATTTCGGCCCCAAATTCCCCAATTTTTCCCCAAATTCCCCATTTTCACCCCAAATTTCCCCATTTTGGCCCCAAATTCCTCTGTTTACCCCAGAATTCCCCATTTTGACCACAAATTTCCCCCTTTTCACCCCAAAATTGCCCCTTTTAAACCAAAATTTCACCATTTTACCCCAAAATCCGCCATTTTCAGCCCAACTTGGCCATTTTGGCCCCGTTTTGACCCAAAATTTTGCTCCCATTTTGGCCCAAAAATGAACATTTTTCCCTCAGAATTTTGCCCATTTCGATGGCCCGAATTTCCCCAAATTCTCCATTTCCACCCCAAATTTCCCCTTTTCCCCCCAAAAATCCCCGAACTTTTCCCCAAAATTCCCATTTTCAGCCCAAAATTCCCATTTTCCCCCAAAAAATCCCTGTGTTTTCCCCCAAAATTCCCATTTTAACTCCAAATTCCCACATTTTTCCCAAATTCCCCACTTTGACCCCAAATTCCCAACTTTGGCCCCAAAATTCCCCATTTTTACCCCAAATTCCCCAATTTTTTCCCCAAATTCCCCATTTTAACCCCAAATTCCTCCTTTTACCCCAAAATTCCCCAATTTTCCCCAATTTCCCCAGTTTGATCCCAAAATCCCCACTTTGACCCAAAATTCCCCAATTTTTCCCTAAATTTCCCAAATTTTTACCCAAATTCCCACATTTTGACCCCAAAATTCCCCACTTTGATCCCATATTCCCCATTTTGACCCTAAATCCCCCTTTTTCACCCCAAAATTCTCCCTTTTAACCCAAAAATTCCCCATTTTACCCCAAAATCCCCAATTTTGACCCCAAATTCCCCATTTTGGCCCCGTTTTGACCCAAATTTCCCCATTTTAACCCAAAATTTAACATTTCCCCCCCTTAAAATTCCCCATTTTGACCACAAATTTCCCATTTTTCCCATTTTGCCCAAAAATTAACATTTTTCTCCCCAAACTTTCCCATTTTCACCCCAATTTTTCCCGTTTTCACCCCAATTTTCGGTCCAAAATTTCACATTTTTCTCCCCTCAATTTCCCATTTTTCCCCTCCCCATTTTCCCCCTTTGCCCCAAAATTTTCCCATTTTCACCCCAAATTTCCCATTTTCCCCTAAAATTCCCATTTTCACCCCAAATTTCCTGTTTTCACCCCAAATTCCCCACTTTGACCTCAAATTCCCCATTTTCACCCCAAATCCCCACATTTCCCCCCAAAATTCCCCATTTTCACCCCAAATTTCCCCTTTTCCCCTAAAAATCCCCGTATTTTCCCCCAAAATTCCCATTTTCACCCCAAATTCCCCACATTTTCCTCCAAATTCCCCATTTTCCCCCAAAAATTCCCACATTTTCCTCAAAAAATTCCATTTTCACCCTAAAATTCCCATTTTCACCCCAAATTTCCCCTTTTCCCAAAAAAATCCCCACATTTTCCCCCCAAATTCACATTTTAAATCCCAAATTTCCACATTTTCCCCCAAAATTCCCATTTTCACCCCAATTTCCCCCAAAATTCACATTTTCACTCCTAATTTCCCATTTTTCCCTAAAATTCCCCATTTTCACCCCAAATTTCCCCTTTTCCCCAAAAAATCCCCGTGTTTTCCCCCAAAATTCCCATTTTCACCCAAAATTCCCATTTCCCCCCAAAATTCCCATTTTCACCCCAAATTTCCCATTTTCCCCCCAAAATCTCCGTATTTCCCCCCAAAATTCCATTTTAACTCCCAATTCCATATTTCCCCCCAAAATTCCCATTTTCACCCCAAATTTCCGATTTTCCCCCAAATTTCCCATTTTCACCAAAAATTCCCATTTTCCCCCCAAAAATTCCCATTTTCATCCTATCCCCTTTTCCATAAAAATCCCCGTATTTCCCCCAAATTCCCCATTTTCCCCCAAAAACTCCCATTTTCCCCCAAAATTCCCATTTTCACTCCCAATTCCCCATATTTTCCCCAAAAAAATCCAGTTTTCCCTGAAAAATTCCCATTTTCACCCCAAATTCCCACTTTTTCCCCCAAAATTCACATTTCACTCTCAATTCCCAGATTTCCCCCAAAATCCCCATTTTGACCTAAATTTCCCCATTTCCCCCAAAATCCCCATTTTGATGCCAAATTTCCCTTTTTTTCAAAAAATTCCCACATTTTTCCCCAAAATTCCCATTTTCACCCCAAATTCCCCATTTTCACCCCAAAAATCCCCCAATTTCCCCCCAAATTATGTTTTCACCCCAAATTCTCCACATTTTCCCCCAAAAATTCTCCAAATTTCCCCCAAAATTCCATTTCCCCCCAAATTTCCCCTTTTCCCCAAAAAATCCCGTGTTTGCCCCCAAAAATTCCCATTTTCACCCCAAAATTCACATTTTCCCCCCAAAAATCCCGTATTTTCCCAAAATTCACATTTTCATCCCAAATCCCCATATTTTCCCCCCAAATTCCCACATTTTCACCCCAAAATTCCATTTTCCCAAAAAAATCCCCTTATTTTTCCCCAAAATTCCCATTTTGACCCCAAATTTCCCCTTTTCCCCAAAAAATCCCTGTTTTCCCCCAAAATTCAGATTTTCACTTCAAATTCTCACATTTTCCTCCAAAATTCCCATTTTGACACCAAATTTCCCCTTTTCACCCCAAATTTCCCCTTTTCCCCAAAAAAATCCCCGTGTTTTCCCCCAAAATTCCCATTTTCACCCCAAATCCCCACATTTTCCTCCAAATTCCTCATTTTACCCCCAAAATCTCCGTATTTTCCCCCAAAATTCCCATTTTAACTCCAAATTCCCCAATTTCCACCCAAAATTCCCATTTTCACCCCAAATTTCCCCTTTCCCCCCAAAAATCCACGAATTTTCCCCCAAAATTCACATTTTAAATCCCAGATTCCCCATTTTGCCCCCAAAATTCCCATTTTCACCCCAAATTCCCACATTTTGCCCCAAAATTCCCATTTTCACCCTAAAATTCCCATTTTCACCCCAAATTCCCACATTTTGCCCCAAAATTCCCATTTTCACCCTAAAATTCCCCATATTCCCCTAAATTCCCATTTTCACCCCAAATTTTCCCTTTTCCCCCAAAAAATCCCCACATTTTCCCCCAAAATTCACATTTTAAATCCCAAATTTCCCCTTTTCCTCCTTTTGCCCAAAATGTTTGTTTTTCCCCAAAATGTTCGTTTTTCACCCCAAAACGGCTCCTTTTGCCCAAAATGTCATTTTTTTCCCCAAAATTCCCGTTTTCACCCCAAATTTCCCCTTTTCCTCCTTTTGCCCAAAATGTTCATTTTTTTCCCCAAAATGTCATTTTTTTCACCCCAAACGGCTCCTTTGGACCCAAAATGTTCATTTTTCACCCCAAAACATTCGTTTTTTCCCCAAAATGTCATTTTTTTCACCCCAAAATGGCTCCTTTCCCCCAAAACGTTAATTTTTCACCCCAAACGGCTCCTTTTGCCCAAAATGTTCGTTTCTCACCCCAAAACGTTCCTTTTACCCAAAATGTCATTTTTTTCCCCCAAAACGGCTCCTTTTGCCCAAAATGTCCGTTTTTTACCCCAAACTGGCTCCTTTCCCCCAAAATGTTCATTTTTCGCCCCAAAATGGCTCCTTTTGCCCAAAATGTCATTTTTTTCCCCCAAAATTCCCATTTTCACCCCAAATTTCCCCTTTTCCTCCTTTTCCCCAAAATGTTCATTTTTCCCCCCAAACGGCTCCTTTTGCCCAAAATGTCCGTTTTTTACCCCAAACCAGCTCCTTTTGCCCAAAATGTTCATTTTTCACCCAAAACGGCTCCTTTTGCCCAAAATGTTCGTTTTTTACCCCAAACCGGCTCCTTTTGCCCAAAATGTTCATTTTTCACCCCAAAATGGCTCCTTTTCCCCAAAATGTTCATTTTTCACCCCAAACCGGCTCCTTTTGCACAAAATGTTGGTTTTTTCCCCCAAAACGTTTGTTTTTCCCCAAAATGTCCGTTTTTCACCCCAAACGGCTCCTTTTGCCCAAAATGTCATTTTTTTCACCCAAAACGGCTCCTTTTGCCCAAAATGTCATTTTTTTCACCCCAAATTCCCACATTTCCCCCCAAAATTCCCATTTTCACCCCAAATTTCCCCTTTTCCTCCTTTTGCCCAAGATGTTCGTTTTTTCCCCAAAATGTTCGTTTTTCACCCCAAAATGTTCGTTTTTGCCCAAAATGTTCATTTTTCACCCCAAAACGTTCGTTTTTGCCCAAAACGTTCGTTTTTCACCCCAAAATGTCATTTTTTTCACCCAAAACGGCTCCTTTTGCCCAAAATGTCATTTTTTCCCCCAAAATTCCCGTTTTCCCAAAATGTCATTTTTTCACCCCAAAATGTTCATTTTTGCCCAAAATGTCCGTTTTTCACCCCAAAATGTTCGTTTTTTCCCCAAAATGTCATTTTTTCACCCCAAAACTGCTCCTTTTGCCCAAATGTCCGTTTTTTCCCCCAAAATTCCCGTTTTGACCCCAAATTCCCCATTTTCCCCCCAAAATTCCCATTCTCACCCCAAATTTCCCCTTTTCCCCAAAATGTTCGTTTTTTCCCCAAAACGTTCATTTTTCACCCCAAGATGGCTCCTTTTCCCCAAAATGTTCATTTTCACCCCAAAACAGCTCCTTTTTGCCCAAAATGTCATTTTTTTCACCCAAAACGTTCGTTTTCCCCAAAACGTTCGTTTTTCACCCCAAAACGGCTCCTTTTGCCCAAAATGTCATTTTTCCCCCAAAATTCCCATTTTCAACCCAAATTCCCCATTTTCCCCCCAAAATTCACATTTTCACCCCAAATTTCCTCCTTTTTCCCAAATGTTCGTTTTTTTTCCCCAAAATGTTCATTTTTCACCCCAAAATGGCTCCTTTTACCCAAAATGTCATTTTTTTCACCCAAAACGGCTCCTTTTGCCCAAAACGTTCGTTTTTCACCCCAAAACGTTCATTTTTTTCCCCAAAATGTCATTTTTTTCACCAAAAACAGCTCCTTTTGCCCAAAATGTTCTTTTTTCCCCCCAAAATTCCCGTTTTCACCCCAAATTTCCCCTTTTCCTCCTTTTGCCCAAAATGTTCATTTTTCCCCCCAAAACGGCTCCTTTTGCCCAAAATGTTCGTTTTTCACCCCAAAACGTTCCTTTTGCCCAAAATGTCATTTTTTCACCCCAAACGGCTCCTTTTGCCCAAAACGTTCGTTTTTCACCCCAAACGTCTCCTTTTGCCCAAAACATTCGTTTTTCACCCCAAAACGTTCGTTTTCCCCAAAATGTTCGTTTTTCACCCCAAAACGTTCGTTTTCCCCAAAATGTTCATTTTTCACCCCAAAACGGCTCCTTTTGCCCAAAATGTCATTTTTTTCCCCCAAAATTCCCGTTTTCACCCCAAATTTCCCCTTTTTCCTCCTTTTCCCCAAAATGTTGGATTTTCACCCCAAAACGGCTCCTTTTGCCCAAAATGTTCATTTTTTCCCCCCAAAACGGCTCCTTTTGCCCAAAATGTTCGTTTTTTCCCCAAAACGTTCATTTTTCACCCAAAATGGCTCCTTTTCCCCAAAAGGTTTGTTTTTCACCCCAAAACGTTCCTTTTGCCCAAAACGTTCGTTTTTCACCCCAAAACATTCATTTTCCCCAAAATGTCATTTTTTTCACCCAAAACGGCTCCTTTTGCCCAAAATGTTCTTTTTTCCCCCAAAATTCCCATTCTCACCCCAAATTTCCCCTTTTCCTCCTTTTCCCCAAAATATTCATTTTTTTCACCCAAAACGGCTCCTTTTCCCCAAAATGTCTGTTTTTTACCCCAAAACTGCTCCTTTTGCCCAAAATGTTCCTTTTTTCCCCAAAATGTTCGTTTTTCACCCCAAAACGGCTCCTTTTGCCCAAAATGTCATTTTTTTCCCCCAAAATTCCCGTTTTCACCCCAAATTTCCCCTTTTCCTCCTTTTACCCAAAATGTTCATTTTTCCCCCAAAACGTTCGTTTTTGCCCAAAATGTTCATTTTTTTCACCCCAAAACGTTCATTTGCCCCAAAATGTTCATTTTTCACCCCAAAATGTTCGTTTTTTCCCCAAAACGTTCATTTTTCCCCCCAAATGTCTCCTTTTGCCCAAAATGTTCATATTTTTCCCCAAAATGTTTGTTTTTCCCCCCAAAACGGCTCCTTTTGCCCAAAATGTTCATTTTTCACCCCAAACCGGCTCCTTTTGCCCAAAACGTTAATTTTTCACCCCAAAACGGCTCCTTTTGCCCAAAATGTTGTTTTTTCGCCCCGATCCAGGCGGTTCCCGCTGGCGGGGGCTGCGCCCCGGGGACGACACCGGGACCCTGCGCATGGGGGACCTCGAGGCGGCCGCCTGAGCCCCGGCCACGCCCACCAAGATGGCCGCCGGTACACCCAGACCACGCCCACCAAGATGGCCGACAGACAACGTGGAGACCACACCCCCACCCCAAATGCTGCCGAGACCACGCCCCCAAAGATGGCTGAACAACTCGCAGGCCACGCCCCTAAAATGTGGGTGGCCACGCCCCCCAAGATGGCTGACAACACGCAGGCCACACCCCAAAAATGGCATCCAGGCCACGCCCCCAAGATGGCCGACAACACGCAGGCCAAGCCCCCAAAATGGCATCCAGGCCACACCCCAAAAATGGCAGACAAATCATAGGCCACGCCCCTAAAATGGTGCGGAGGCCACGCCCCAAAAATTGCAGACAACTCGTTGGCCACGCCCCCAAAAAAGGCATTGAGGCCACACCCCCAAAATGGCTGACAACTCTCAGGCCACGCCCCTAAAATGGTGCAGAGGCCATGCCCACAATATGGCTGACAACTCTCAGGCCACGCCCCTAAAACGGTGCAGAGGCCACGCCCACAAGATGGCGACCAGCTCAAAGGCCACGCCCACAAATGATGCAGTGACCCCGCCCACAAGATGGCCAACAGTTTTCAGGCCACACCCCGAAATGATGCTGAGACCACACCCCCAAGATGAGCACAAATCCCTAAACCACGCCCACAAAATGGCCTCCAGGCCACGCCCCCAAGGTGGCTGACAACACAGAGGCCACGCCCCCAAATTAGTGCAGAGACCACGCCCCCAAGATGTGGTGGCCACGCCCCCAAAATAGCATCAAGGCCACGCCCCCACATGCAGATGACACAAAGGCCCCGCCCCCAAATGGCGCCGAGGCCACGCCCCCAAATGGCTGAAAAAATAAAGGCCACGCCCCCAAAATGGCCGCAGGTGTTGAGGCCCCACCCCCAAAATGGTGGAAGTGGGCGGGGCCCGGCCGAGGCAGCCAATGGGGATTGGTGGATCTGATGGTGCCGTGTCCTGATTGGTCTGATTGGGTTTGGGGGCTATTTATGCAAATGAGATGCTAATGAGGGGGTTTGGGGAGTCCCTGGAAATGTTTTTGGAAGTTTTTAGTGGGAAATTTTGAGGTGGTTTTATGCAAATGAGATGCAAATTAGGGCCGTGGGCGAATCCTCGGAGGCACGCTGGGGTTTAGTGGGCATTGAGGCCCTCTTATGCAAATGAGATGCTAATGAGGGGCCCCGAATGGCCTCATGAGGGGCCCTGTGGGGACCTGGGGCTGTTTTAAGGAGCATTTATGCAAATGCGATGCAAATTAGCGGTGCGGGGAGGGCGCCTGTGGGGGGGTTGGGGACGTTTGGGGGGAAATGAAAGTGTTTTTATGCAAATGAGATGCTAATGAGGGGCACAGGACAGTTACCTGATGGGTCTTGGAGGTGTTGGGGGAGGGTTTATATGCAAAGGAGATGCAAATTAGGGCTTGCAGGGAGGGTCTCTGGGGGGGTATTGGGAAAGCCTGGGAGAAATGAATGCGATCTTATGCAAATGAGATGCTAATGAGGGCCTGTGGATGGTCTGAGCAGGGGTCCTGGGGAGATTTGGGCATTATTTATGCAAATGAGATGCTAACGAGGGCTCTGGGAGAGCTGCCTGTGAGGGCTGAGCAACTTAATGGCTTCTTATGCAAATGAGAGGATAATGAGGGGGCACAGGCTGGGTCCTGGAGGCATCTGGGGGCTCTTCAGAAACACGCATGCAAATGAGATGCAAATTAGGGATGCATGGAGGGACTCGGGGGTTTGGGGTTCCTGGATCCGGATCCGCCGGGTTTGGGGTTCCGGGATCCGGGATCCACCGGGTTTGGGGATTCTGGATCCGGATCCGCCGGGTTCCAGGATCCAGGATTTGCTGGGTTTGGGGTTCCTGGATCCGGATCCGCCGGATTTGGGGTTCCTGGATTTGGGATCCGCCGGGTTTGGGGTTCCTGGATCCGGATCCGCTGGGTTCCGGGATCCGGGATTTGCTGGGTTTGGGGTTCCCGGATCCGGATCCGCCGGGTTTGGAGTTCCTGGATCCGGGATCCGCCAGGTTTGGGGTTCCGGGATCCGGATCCGCCGGGTTTGGGATTTCCTGGATCCGGATCCGCCGGATTTGGGGTTCCTGGATCCAGATCCGCCGGGTTTCGGGTTCCTGGATCCGGGATCCGCTGGGTTTGGGGTTCCTGGATCCGGATCCGCCGGGTTTGGGGATTCTGGATCCGGGATCCACCGGATTTGAGGTTCCTGGATCCGGATCCACCGGGTTTGGGGTTCCTGGATCCTGGATCCGCCGGATTTGAGGATATTGGATCCGGATCCACCGGATTTGGGGTTCCTGGATTTGGGATCCGCCGGGTTTGGGGATTCTGGATCTGCTGGATTTGGGATTTCCCAGATCCGGATCTACTGGATTTGAGGTTCCTGGATTTGGGATCTGCCAGGTTTGGGGTTCCTGGATCCGCCAGGTTTGGGGTTCCCGGATCCGGGATCTGCTGGGTTTGGGGTTCCTGAATCCGGATCCGGGATCCGCCGGGTTTGGGGATTCCGGATCCGCCGGTTTTGGGGTTCCCGGATCCGGATCCATCGGGTTTGGGGTTCCTGGATCCGGGATCCGCCGGGTTTGGGGTTCCTGGATCCGCTGGATTTGGGATTTCCCAGATCCGGATCCGCCGGGTTTGGGGTTCCTGGATCCTGAATCTGCCGGGTTTGGGGTTCCTGGATTTGGGATCTGCCGGGTTTGGGGTTCTGGG
This sequence comes from Agelaius phoeniceus, assembly GCF_051311805.1. Lineage (NCBI taxonomy): Eukaryota > Metazoa > Chordata > Aves > Passeriformes > Icteridae > Agelaius > Agelaius phoeniceus. Next base: position 10,324,756 of record NW_027509866.1, on the reverse strand, counting down.
ATCCGGAATCTGCCGGGTTTGGGGTTCCTGGATCCAGGATCTGCCGGGTTTGGGGTTCCCGGATCCGCTGGATTTGGGGTTTCCAGATCTGGATCCGCCGGGTTTGGGGTTCCTGGATCCTGAATCTGCCGGGTTTGGGGTTCCTGGATTTGGGATCTGCCGGGTTTGGGGTTCTGGGATCCGGAATCTGCCGGGTTTGGGGTTCCGGGATCCGGGATTTGCTGGGTTTGGGGTTCCTGGATCCGGGATTTGCTGGGTTTGGGGTTCCTGGATCCGGATCCACCAGATTTGGGGTTCCTGGATCTGGATCTGCCGGGTTTGGGGTTTCTGGATCCGGATCCGCCGGGTTTGGGGTTCCTGGATCCGGGATCCACCAGATTTGGGGTTCCTGGATCTGGATCCGCCGGGTTTGGGGTTTCTGGATCCGGATCCGCCGGGTTTGGGGTGTATGGAACTGGGATCCGCCGGGTTTGGGGTTCCTGGATTTGGGATCCGCTGGATTTGGGGTTCCTGGATCCTGGACCCCCCCCAAAAACCCCAAATTTTTGGCAGCCAATCCCAAAACCACCAATTTTTTTGGCAGCCAATCACAAAAACCCCAAATTTCCTCAGCCACCCCATCAACCCCTCACAAAACCCCAAATTTTTGGCTGCCAATCACAAAAATCCCAAATTTTTCACAGTGATGCCAATGACCCCTCCCAAAAACCCCAAATTTTTGGCAGCCAATCCCAAAACCACCAATTTTTTTGGCAGCCAATCACAAAATCCCCAAATTTTTGCATCCACATTAACCCCTCACCAAAACTCCCAAATTTTGGGCAGCCAATCCCAAAAACCCCAAATTTTTGCCCAGCCAACCCCATCGACCCCTCCCAAAAACCCCAAATTTTCGCAGCCAATCACAAAAAACCCAAAATTTTCACAGTGACGCCATCGACCCCTCCCAAAAACCCCAAATTTTTGGCTGCCAATCCCAAAAACCCCCAAATTTTTGGCTGCCAATCCCAAAAACCCCAAATTTTTGGGCAGCAAATCACAAAAACCCCAAATTTTTGCCCAGCCAACCCCAACAACCCCTCCCAAAAACCCCAAATTTTTGCAGCCAATCACAAAAAACCCCAAAATTTTCACAGTGACGCCAATGACCCCTCCCAAAAACCCCAAATTTTTGGCAGCCAATCACAAAACCACCAATTTTTTTGGCAGCCAATCACAAAATCCCCAAATTTTCCTCAGCCACCCCATCAACCCCTCACAAAAACCCCAAATTTTTGGCAGCTGATCCAAAAACCCCCAAATTTTGGCAGCTGATCCAAAACCCCCAAATTTTTGCATCCACATCAACCCCTCACAAAAACCCCAAATTTTGGCAGCCAAACACAAAACCCCCAAATTTTTGCATCCACATCAACCCCTCACCAAAACTCCCAAATTTTGGGCAGCAAATCACAAAAATCCCAAATTTTTGCCCAGCCAACCCCAACAACCCCTCCCAAAAACCCCAAATTTTCACAGTGACGCCATCGACCCCTCCCAAAAACCCCAAATTTTGGCAGCCAATCCCAAAACCACCAATTTTTTTGGCAGCCAATCACAAAAACCCCGAATTTTCCTCAGCCAACCCCATCAACCCCTCACAAAACCCCCAAATTTTTGGCAGCTGATCCAAAAACCCCCAAATTTTCGCAGCCAAACCCAAAACCCCCAAATTTTTGCATCCACATCAACCCCTCACCAAAACTCCCAAATTTTTGGCAGCCAATCCCAAAAACCCCAAATTTTTGCCCAGCCAACCCCAGCAACCCCTCCCAAAAACCCCAAATTTTTGCAGCCAATCACAAAAAACCCCAAAATTTTCATAGTGACGCCAATGACCCCTCCCAAAAACCCCAAATTTTGGGCAGCCAATCCCAAAACCACCAATTTTTTTGGCAGCCAATCACAAAAACCCCAAATTTTTGCCCAGCCAACCCCATCAACCCCTCCCAAAAACCCCAAATTTTCACAACCAATGGAAAAAACCCCAAATTTTTGCAGTGACACCATTGACCTCTCACAAAAATCCCAAATTTTTTGCAGCCAATCCCAAAAACCCCAAATTTTTGCAGCCAATCACGAAAACCCCAAATTTTTGCATCCACATCAACCCCTCACCAAAACTCCCAAATTTTTGGCAGCCGATCCAAAAACCCCCAAATTTTGGCAGCCAATCACAAAAACCCCAAATTTTTGCCCAGCCAACCCCAGCAACCCCTCCCAAAAACCCCAAATTTTTGCAGCCAATCACAAAAAACCCCAAAATTTTCATAGTGACGCCAATGACCCCTCCCAAAAACCCCAAATTTTGGGCAGCCAATCCCAAAACCCCCAAATTTTGGCAGCCAATCACAAAAACCCAAATTTTCCTCAGCCACCCCATCAACCCCTCCCAAAAACCCCAAATTTTCACAACCAATGAAAAAAACCCCAAATTTTTGCAGTGACACCATTGACCTCTCACAAAAATCCCAAATTTTTTGCAGCCAATCCCAAAAACCCCAAATTTTTGGCAGCCAATCCCAAAACCCCCAAATTTTTAGCAGCCAATCCCAAAAACCCCAAATTTTTGCCCAGCCAACCCCAACAACCCCTCCCAAAAACCCCAAATTTTTGCAGCCAATCACAAAAAACCCCCAAATTTTCACAGTGACGCCAATGACCCCTCCCAAAAACCCCAAAATTTTTGGCTGCCAATCCCAAAAACCGCAAATTTTGGCAGCCAAACACGAATCCCCTAAATTTTTGCATCCACATCAACCCCTCACCAAAACTCCCAAATTTTCACAGCCAATCCCAAAAACCCCAAATTTTTGCCCAGCCAACCCCAGCAACCCCTCCCAAAAACCCCAAATTTTCGCAGCCAATCACAAAAAACCCAAAATTTTCACAGTGACGCCAATGACCCCTCCCAAAAACCCCAAATTTTTGGCAGCCAATCCCAAAACCCCCAAATTTTGGCAGCCAAACCCAAAACCCCCAAATTTTTGCATCCACATCAACCCCTCACCAGAACTCCCAAATTTTGGGCAACAAATCACAAAAATCCCAAATTTTTGCCCAGCCAACCCCAACAACCCCTCCCAAAACCCCAAAATTTTCACAGCCAATCACAAAAAACCCCAAAATTTTCATAGTGACGCCAATGACCCCTCCCAAAAACCCCAAATTTTGGGCAGCCAATCCCAAAACCACCAAATTTTGGCAGCCAATCACAAAAAACCCAAACTTCCTCAGCCACCCCATCAACCCCTCCCAAAACCCCCAAATTTTCACAACCAATGGAAAAAACCCCAAATTTTTGCAGTGACACCATTGACCTCTCACAAAAATCCCAAATTTTTTGCAGCCAATCCCAAAAACCCCAAATTTTTGGCAGCCAATCCCAAAACCCCCAAATTTTTGCATCCACATCAACCCCTCACCAAAACTCCCAAATTTTTTGGCTGCCAATCCCAAAACCCCCAAATTTTCGCAGCCAATCCCAAAAAGCCCTCACCAAACACTCCCAAATTTTTGGCAGCCAATCCCAAAACCCCCAAATTTTTACATCCACATCAACCCCTCACCAAAACCCCCAAATTTTGGGCAGCCAATCCCAAAAACCCCAAATTTTTGCCCAGCCAACCCCATCGACCCCTCCCAAAAACCCCAAAATTTGGCAGCCGATCCCAAAAACCCCAAATTTCCTCAGCCACCACATCAACCCCTCCCAAAAACCCCCAAATTTTTGGCAGCCGATCCAAAAACCACCAAATTTTGGCAGCCGATCCAAAAACCCCCAAATTTTGGCAGCCAAACACAAAACCCCCAAATTTTTGCATCCACATCAACCCCTCACAAAAACCCCCGAATTTTTGGCTGCCAATCCCAAAAACCCCAAATTTTTCCTCAGCCACCCCATCAACCCCTCACAAAACCCCCAAATTTTGGGCAGCCAATCCCAAAACCCCCAAATTTTGGCAGCCAATCACAAAAAACCCAAACTTCCTCAGCCACCCCATCAACCCCTCACAAAACCCCAAAATTTTGGGCAGCCAATCCAAAAAATTCAAATTTTGGCAGCCAAACACAAACCCCCAAATTTTTGCATCCACATCAACCCCTCACCAAAACCCCCAAATTTTGGGCAGCAAATCACAAAAACCCCAAATTTTTGCCCAGCCAACCCCAGCAACCCCTCCCAAAAACCCCAAATTTTTGCAGCCAATCACAAAAAACCCCAAAATTTTCATAGTGACGCCAATGACCCCTCCCAAAAACCCCAAATTTTGGGCAGCCAATCCCAAAACCACCAATTTTTTTGGCAGCCAATCCCAAAAATCCCAAATTTCCTCAGCCACCCCATCAACCCCTCACAAAACCCCCAAATTTTTGGCAGCCAATCCAAAACCCAAAATTTTCCCAGCCACCCCATCAACCCCTCACAAAATGCCCAAATTTTTGGCAGCCAATCACAAAACCCCAAATTTTTGCAGCCAATCACGAAAACCCCAAATTTTTGCTTCCACATCAACCCCTCACCAAAACCCCCAAATTTTTGGCAGCCGATCCAAAACCCCCCAAATTTTGGCAGCCAAACACAAAACCCCCAAATTTTTGCATCCACATCAACCCCACACCAAAAACCCCAAATTTTTGGCAGCCAATCCCAAAAACCCCAAATTTTTGCACAGCCAACCCCATCAACCCCTCACCAAAACCCCCAAATTTTTGGCAGCCAATCACAAAAAACCCAAACTTCCTCAGCCAACCCCATCAACCCCTCCCAAAAACCCCAAATTTTCACAACCAATGGAAAAAAACCCCAAATTTTTGCAGTGACACCATTGACCTCTCACAAAAATCCCAAATTTTTTGCAGCCAATCCCAAAAACCCCAAATTTTTGGCAGCCGATCCAAAAACCCCCAAATTTTGGCAGCCAATCACAAAACCCCCAAATTTTTGCATCCACATCAACCCCTCACCAAAACTCCCAAATTTTTCAGAGCCAATCCCAAAAACCCCAAATTTTTGCCCAGCCAACCCCAGCAACCCCTCCCAAAACCCCAAATTTTTGCAGCCAATCACAAAAAACCCCAAAATTTTCACAGTGACGCCAACAACCCCTCACAAAAACCCCAAATTTTTCAGAGCCAATCACAAAAAATCCAAAATTTTCACAGTGACGCCAATGACCCCTCCCAAAAACCCCAAATTTTTGGCAGCCAATCCCAAAACCCCCAAATTTTGGCAGCCAATCACAAAAACCCCGAATTTTCCTCAGCCACCCCATCAACCCCTCCCAAAAACCCCAAATTTTCACAACCAATGGAAAAAACCCCAAATTTTTGCAGTGACACCATTGACCTCTCACAAAAATCCCAAATTTTTTGGCGGCCAATCCCAAAACCACCAAATTTTCGCAGCCAATCCCAAAAACCGCTGACCAAAAATTCCCAAATTTTTTGGCGGCCAATCCCAAAAACCCCAAATTTTTTGGCGGCCAAACACAAAACCCCCAAATTTTTGCATCCACATCAACCCCTCACCAAAACTCCCAAATTTTGGGCAGCCAATCACAAAACCCCAAAATTTTGGCAGCCAATCACAAAAAACCCAAACTTCCTCAGCCACCCCATCAACCCCTCCCAAAAACCCCAAATTTTCGCAGCCAATGAAAAAAACCCCAAATTTTTGCAGTGACACCATTGACCTCTCACAAAAATCCCAAATTTTTTGCAGCCAATCCCAAAAACCCCAAATTTTCGCAGCCAATCCCAAAAACCCCTCACCAAACACTCCCAAATTTTTTGGCGGCCAATCCCAAAAACCCCAAATTTTTCCCAGCCAACCCCATTGACCCCTTGCAAAACCCCCAAATTTTCACAGCCAATCACAAAAAACCCAAAATTTTCACAGTGATGCCATTGACCCCTCACAAAAACCCCAAATTTTGGGCAGCCAATCCCAAAACCACCAATTTTTTTGGCAGCCAATCACAAAATCCCCAAATTTCCTCAGCCACCCCATCAACCCCTCACAAAACCCCCAAATTTTGGGCAGCCAATCCAAAAAATTCAAATTTTGGCAGCCAAACACAAACCCCCCAAATTTTTGCATCCACATCAACCCCTCACCAAAAACCCCAAAATTTTTGGCAGCCAATCCCAAAACCCCCAAATTTTTGCCCAGCCAACCCCATCAACCCCTCCCAAAAACCCCAAATTTTTGCAGCCAATCACAAAAAACCCCAAAATTTTCACAGTGACGCCACCGACCCCTCCCAAAAACCCCAAATTTTTGGCAGCCAATCCCAAAAAACCCAAATTTTGGCAGCCAATCACAAAAAACCCAAACTTCCTCAGCCAACCCCATCAACCCCTCACAAAACCCCCAAATTTTTGGCAGCTGATCCAAAAACCCCCAAATTTTGGCAGCCAAACCCCAAACCCCCAAATTTTTGCATCCACATCAACCCCTCACCAAAACCCCCAAATTTTTGGCAGCCAATCACAAAAACCCCAAATTTTTGCCCAGCCAACCCCATCGACCCCTCCCAAAACCCCCAAATTTTCACAGCCAATCACAAAAAACCCCAAAATTTTCACAGTGACGCCAATGACCCCTCCCAAAAACCCCAAATTTTGGGCAGCCAATCCCAAAACCACCAATTTTTTTGGCTGCCAATCACAAAAACCCCAAATTTCCTCAGCCACCCCATCAACCCCTCCCAAAAACCCCAAATTTTCACAACCAATGAAAAAAACCCCAAATTTTTGCAGTGACACCATTGACCTCTCACAAAAATCCCAAATTTTTTGCAGCCAATCCCAAAAACCCCAAATTTTCGCAGCCAATCCCAAAAACCCCCAAATTTTTGCAGCCAATCACAAAAAACCCCAAATTTTTGCATCCACATCAACCCCTCACCAAAACTCCCAAATTTTTGGCAGCCAATCCCAAAAACCCCAAATTTTTGCCCAGCCAACCCCAGCAACCCCTCCCAAAAACCCCAAATTTTGGCAGCCAATCCCAAAAACCCCAAATTTTTGCCCAGCCAACCCCAACAACCCCTCCCAAAAACCCCAAATTTTTGCAGCCAATCACAAAAAACCCCAAAATTTTCATAGTGACGCCAATGACCCCTCCCAAAACCCCCAAATTTTGGGCAGCCAATCCCAAAACCACCAATTTTTTTGGCAGCCAATCCCAAAAACCCCAAATTTTTGCCCAGCCACCCCCATCAACCCCTCACAGAACCCCCAAATTTTTGGCAGCCGATCCAAAAACCCCCAAATTTTGGCAGCCAAACCCAAAACCCCCAAATTTTTGGCAGCCAATCCCAAAACCCCCAAATTTTGGCAGCCAATCCCAAAAACCCCAAATTTCCTCAGCCACCCCATCAACCCCTCACAACACTCCCAAATTTTTGGCAGCCAATCCCAAAAACCCCAAATTTTTGCAGCCAAACCCAAAACCCCCAAATTTTTGCATCCACATCAACCCCTCACCAAAACTCCCAAATTTTGGGCAGCCAATCACAAAAACCCCAAATTTTTGCCCAGCCAACCCCAGCAACCCCTCCCAAAAACCCCAAATTTTGGCAGCCAATCCCAAAAACCCCAAATTTTCGCAGCCAATCCCAAAAACCCCTCACCAAAAATTCCCAAATTTTTTGGCGGCCAATCCCAAAAACCCCAAATTTTCCCACCCACCCCATCCACTCCTCGTAAAAAAACCCAAATTTTTTTGCAGTCAATCATTAAAAAAAATCCAAAATTTTCGCTGCCAATCCCCCCCTTCCCAAAAAAAACCCCAAATTTTCGCAGCCAATCACAAAAATCCCAAATTTTGTTTTTCTCCATGGGTGCGCTGATGTGGTTTGGAAAGAAAAACCAGTGAAAGATTCCCAAGATGGAAATTTTTTAGTAAAAAGGGGAAAAAAGGACCCAAAAAATACAATTTATTAATCCAAAATAAAAGGATATGATGAAATGTAATTAAAAGAAAAGTATAAAATGAAATGTAATTAAAAGAAAAGTAAATAATGAAATGTAATTAAAAGTATATAATGAAATGTAATTAAAAGAAAAGTATATAAAAAAATGTAATTAAAAATATATAATGAAATGAAATCAAAAGAAAAGGATATAATGAAATGTAATTAAAACTATATAATGAAATGAAACCAAAAGAAAAGGATATAAAGAAACGTAATTAAAAGAAAAGTATATAGAAAAATATAATTAAAAGCATATAATGAAATGTAATCAAAAGAAAAGTATATGAAGAAATGTAATCAAAAGAAAAGTATATAAATAATGCAATTAAAAGTATATAATGAAATGTAATCAAAACAGAAGTATATAATGAAATTAAATCAAAAGAAAATTATATAATGAAATTAAATCAAAAGAAATATATATAATTAAATGTAACCAAAAGAAAAGTATATAATGAAATGTAATCAAAAGTATATAATGAAATGTAACCAAAAGAAAAGTATATAAAAAATGTAATCCATAATATATTATGAAATGTAATAAAAAGAAAATTATATAATGAAATGTAACCAAAAGAAATGTATATAATGAAATGTAATCGAAAGAAAAGTATATAAAGAAATGGAATTAAAAGTATCTAATGAAATGTAATTAAAAGTATATAATGAAATGTAATCAAAAGAAAAGTATATAAAGAAATGGAATTAAAAGTATATAATGAAATGTAATTAAAAGTATATAATGAAATGTAATTAAAAGAAAAGTATATAAAGAAATGTAATTAAAAGTATATAATGAAATGTAATTAAAAGAAAAGTATAGAATGCGTTGTAACCAAAAGAAAAGTATATAATGAAATGTAATCAAAAGAATAGTATATAAAGAAATGTAATTAAAAGTATATAATGAAATGTAACCAAAAGAAAAGTATATAAAGAAATGTGACCAAAAGAAAATTAGATAATGAAATGTAACCAAAGGTAAAGTATATAGAAAAATGTAATCAAAAGTATCTAATGAAATGTAATAAAAAGTATATAATGAAATATAATCAAAACAGAAGTATGAAATGAAATGTAATCAAAAGAAAAGTATATAAAGCATTGTAACTAAAATAGAAGTATATAATGCATTGTAATTAAAAGAAAGTATATAAAGAAATGTAACCAAAAGAAAAATATATAATGAAATGTAATCAAAACAAAAGTATGTAATGAAATGTAATTAAAACAAAAGTCCAAGAACACCATGATGACACCACAGAACCTGACGGAGCCATGGGTCAGGTGGGACAATGGAGATCCAAGGACACCATGGTGGCACTATGGAACCTCATGGAGCCATGGACACCATGGTGACACCACAGAACCTCATGGAGCCATGGGTCAGCTGTGACAATGGAGGTCCCAGGACAAGATGGTGGCACTAAGGAACCTCATGGAGCCACGGGTCAGGTGTTACAATGGAGATCCAAGGACACCATGGTGGCACTCTGGAACCACATAAAGCCATGGGTCAGTCGTGACAATGCAGGTCCAAGGACACCATGGTGGCACTGAAGAACTTCATGGAGCCATGGACACCATGGTGGCACTGCGGAACCTCATGGAGCCATGGGTCAGCTGTGACAATGGAGATGCAAGGACACCATGGTGGCACCACAGAACCTCACGGAGCCATGGGTCAGGTGGGACCATGGAGATCCAAGGACACCATGGTGGCACTGCAGAACCTCATGGAGCCGTGGGTCAGGTGGGACCATGGAATTCCAAGGACACCATGGTGGCACTGCAGAACCTCATGGAGCCGTGGGTCAGCTGTGACAATGGAGATCCAAGGACACCATGGTGGCACTGCAGAACCTCATGGAGCCATGGACACCATGGTGGCACTGCGTAACCTCATCGAGACATGGGTCAGTTGTCAGAATGGAGGTCCAAGGACACCATGGGGGCACTGCAGAACCTCATGGAGCCATGGACACCATGGTGGCACTATGGAACCTCCTGGAGCCAGGGGTCAATTGTGACAACGCAGGTCCAAGGATACCATGGTGGCACTCTGGAACCTCATGGAACGATGGTCACCATGGTGGCAATGCGGAAGCTCCTGGAGCCACGGGTCAGTCGTGACAATGCGGGTCCAAGGACACCATGGTGGCACTATGGAACCTCATGGAGCCACGGGTCAGGTGTTATAATGGAGGTCCAAGGACACCATGCTGACACCACAGAACCTCATGGAGCCGTGGGTCAGCTGTGACAATGGAGATCCAAGGACACCACGGTGTCACTACAGAACCTCATGGAGCCATGGGTCAGTTGTGACAATGGAGATCCAAGGACACCAGGGTGGCTCTATGGAACCTCACGGAGCCATGGACACCATGGTGACACCACAGAACCTCATGGAGCCGTGGGTCAGTTGTGACAATGCAGGTCCAAGGACACCATGGTGGCTCTGCGGAACCTCATGGAGCCATGGACACCATGGTGGCACTGCAGAACTTCATGGAGCCGTGGGTCAGGTGGGACCATGGAGATCCAAGGACACCATGGTGGCACTATGGAACCTCACGGAGCCGTGGATCAGCTGGGACCATGGAGATCCAAGGACACCACGGTGACACTGCAGAACCTCATGGAGCCATGGACACCATGGTGACACTACAGAACCTCATGGCACCATGGGTCAGTTATGACAATGGAGGTCCAAGGACACCATGGTGGCACTATGGAACCTCATGGAGCCATGGACACCATGGTGACACTGCAGAACCTCATGGAGCCATGGGTCAGCTGTGACAATCCGGGTCCAAGGACACCATGGTGACACCACAGAACCTCACGGAGCCATGGGTCAGGTGGGACCATGGAGATCCAAGGACTCCACAGTGACACTGCAGAACCTCATGGAGCCGTGGGTCAGTTGTGACAATCCAAGTGCATGGACACCATGGTGGTACTATGGAACCTCATGGAGCCAAGGACACCATGGTGGCACTGCGTAACCTCATCAAGACATGGGTCAATTTTCAGAATGGAGGTCCAAGGACACCATGGTGGCACTATGGAACCTCATGGAGCCATGGACACCATGGTGGCACTATGGAACCTCATGGAGCCATGGAAACCATGGTGGCACTGCAGAACCTCATGGAGCCATGGAAACCATGGTGACACCACAGAACCTCACGGAGCCATGGGTCAGTTGTGACAATGCAGGTCCAAGGACACCATGGTGGCACTACGGAACCTCACGGAGCCATGGGTCAGTTGTGACAATGCAGGTCCAAGGACACCATGGTGACACCACAGAACCTCACGGAGCCATGGGTCAGTTATGACAATCCGGGTCCAAGGACACCATGGTGACACCACAGAACCTCATGGAGCCATGGGTCAGTTGTGACAATCCAAGTGCAAGGACACCATGGTGGCACTGCAGAACCTCATGGAGCCATGGGTCAGTTGTGACAATCCGGGTCCAAGGACACCATGGTGGCACTATGGAACCTCATGGAGCCAGGGGTCAATTGTGACAACGCAGGTCCAAGGATACCATGGTGGCACTCTGGAACCTCATGGAACCATGGTCACCATGGTGGCACTGCGGAAGCTCCTGGAGCCACGGGTCAGTCGTGACAATGCGGGTCCAAGGACACCATGGTGGCACTATGGAACCTCATGGGGCCATGGGTCAGTTGTGACAATGGAGATCCAAGGACACCATGGTGGCTCTGCGGAACCTCATGGAGCCTTGGACACCATGGTGGCACTATGGAACCTCATGGGGCCATGGGTCAGGTGGGACCATGGAGATCCAAGGACACCATGGTGGCACTGTGGAACCTCATGGAGCCATGGGTCAGTTGTGACAATGCGGGTCCAAGAACACCATGGTGGCACTGCAGAACCTCACGGAGCCATGGGTCAGCTGTGACAATGGAGATCCAAGGACACCATGGTGGCCCTAAAGAACCTCATGGAGCCATGGGTCAGTTGTGACAATCCAAGTGCAAGGACACCATGGTGGCACTGCAGAACCTCATGGAGCTGTGGGTCAGTTGTGACAATCCGGGTCCAAGGACACCATGGTGGCACTATGGAACCTCATGGAGCCATGGACACCATGGTGACACCACAGAACCTCATGGAGCCATGGGTCATTTGTGACAATGGAGATCCAAGGACACCATGGTGGCACTGCAGAACCTCATGGAGCCATGGGTCAGGTGGGACCATGGAGATCCAAGGACACCATGGTGACACCACAGAACCTCATGGAGCCGTGGGTCAGTTGTGACAATGGAGATCCAAGGACACCATGGTGGCACTGCAGAACCTCATGGAGATCCATGGACACCATGGTGGCACTGCGTAGCCTCATCAAGACATGGGTCAATTGTCACAATGGAGGTCCAAGGACACCATGGGGGCACTGCAGAACCTCATGGAGCCAAGGACACCATGGTGGCACTATGGAAGCTCCTGGAGCCAGGGGTCAATTGTGACAACGCAGGTCCAAGGATACCATGGTGGCACTATGGAACCTCATGGAACCATGGACACCATGGTGGCACTGCAGAACCTCATGGAGCCATGGGTCAGTTGTGACAATGGAGATCCAAGGACACCATGGTGGCACTATGGAACCTCCTGGAGCTGTGGGTCAGCTGTGACAATGGAATTCCAAGGACACCACGGTGACACTGCAGAACCTCATGGAGCCATGGGTCAGCTGTGACAATCCGGGTCCAAGGACACCATGGTGGCACTGCAGAACCTCATGGAGCCATGGACACCATGGTGACACCACAGAACCTCACGGAGCCGTGGGTCATTTGTGACAATGGAGATGCAAGGACACCATGGTGGCACTATGGAACCTCACGGAGCCATGGACACCATGGTGGCACTGCAGAACCTCATGGAGCCATGGGTCAGTTGTGACAATGGAGATCCAAGGACACCATGGTGACACCACAGAACCTCACGGAGCCATGGGTCAGTTGTGACAATCCAAGTGCATGGACACCATGGTGGCACTATGGAACCTCATGGAGCCATGGACACCATTGTGGCACTGCGGAACCTCATCAAGACATGGGTCAATTGTCAGAATGGAGGTCCAAGGACACCATGGGGGCACTGCAGAACCTCATGGAGCCTTGGACACCATGGTGGCACTACGGAACCTCCTGGAGCCAGGGGTCAATTGTGACAACGCAGGTCCAAGGACACCATGGTGGCACTATGGAACCTCATGGAGCCATGGTCACCATGGTGGCACTGCGGAAGCTCCTGGCGCGATGGGTCAGTTGTGACAATGGAGATCCAAGGACACCATGGAACCTCATAGAATCAAGGAGACCATTGTGCAAATCATGGCCCCTATGGAAGCAAGGATCAATGATCAAACTGTGGTTTGATTGGGATTGATTTAAAATAGAAACAAGGAGCCATTGTTTCAAAGCGGGGCTGCGTGGGGCCAATGGACCCTTGTGACTCTGTTGGGGCTCATGAAACCAAGAAGCCATTGTGACACTGCCAGAGCTCATGGAATCAAGGAGACCATTGTGACAGTGTGGGCACCCATGAAATCAATGGAACATGGAACAGGTCTGCCTGGTTTGGCCTCCTGGGGGCTGTCTGACAGGTCCCACTGAATTTGACATGCCAAGGGCCACTTCCCATCTGACCGTGAAGCACTGGGGCTCTGTGCTTTTATTCCTATGGGAAAGAACTGTCTTTCTTGTCTAGGCACCCATGGCCAAAATTGGGATTCTGCGTCTAAAATTCTCTTTATCCAAGGGTTACTCCCAGACAAAATCTGCCCATACAGTCAAGTCTGGCCAGCCTTGGCCTCTGGTGACTGCCTCTCATCTGCCCCTGCACCACTGGGGCTCACTTGTTTCCTTCCTATGGAGACCATTGTGACACTGCGGAGCATTGTGGAACCAATGGGCCATGGTGACACTGCAGGCCCTTGTGGAACCTGTTACACTGTAGGAACTTGTGGAACCAAGGGAATCATTGTGACCCTGCAGGGTACCATGGATCCAAGGGGCCACTGTGACACTGTGGGGCCTCGTGGAACCAAGGACATCTTTGTGGCTCTGTTGGGCCGCATGGTCCCAAGGGGCCAGTGTGAAGCAGCAGGGCTTTGTGGAACCAAGAGGCCATTGCTGCATTTCAGGGCCTCGTGGAGCCAAAGGGCCGCTGTGATCCTGCAGGGCACTGTGGATCCATGGAGAGCATTGCAGGGCTCCATGGAATCATGGAGACCATTGTGACACTGTGGGGCCCCATGGAACCAAAGGAACATTGTGACCCTGCAGGGCCTCATGGATGAAAAGGGCTGTTGTGACACTCTGGGAAGTTGTGGAACCAAGGGAATCATTGTTGCACTACTGGACCCCAATGGAACCAACGGGTCATTGGACACAGAGGGGCTTCATGGAACCCAAAGACCATTAGGACACAGTGAGGCCTTGTGGAACCATGGAGACCATGAAGATCCTTAAGGACTTGTGTAATCAAGGGGCCATTATGACACCAGAGGGCCTCATGGAAGCAAGGAGCCATTGTGACACTGCAGGGCCCTGTGGAACCAAAGGAACATGAAACAGCTGTGGCTGCCTTGGCCTCCCAGGGGTCACCTGACAGGCCTGGCTGACCTTGGAATGTGGAAGGCCACTCCCATCTGCCCCTGAAACACTGGGGCTCTGGGCTTTCCTTTGTATGGAAAAGAACTGTCCATCTTTTCCAGGCGTCCATAGCCAAAATTAGGATTCCACCTCCAAATTTCTGTGTGCTAAAGGATTGCTCCCAGACAAAAGTTGCCAGGATAGACAAGTCTGGCTGGTCTTTGACTCCTGAGGGGCTGCACTCAGCTATTTTCCAAACACTGGAAAGGGCTCTGTGCTTTTCCTTTTATCCTTTTATGGGAAAAAAAAAAACCCATCCTGTCGCTATAGGACACAAAAGAACACACGCTCACACCGTTCTCAAGGTGAAAGAGAAAAAAGGGCCGTTTATTTTCTGACTCCAACATTTATAGTTTTCCAAAAGTGACAGTGGATTGGAGGGTGACAGTGGCACCTCTCCAATGCCACTGGTCAAACCAACAGTCCATCAACTCTCTCCTCCTCCATAAAGGAATGCAAAACAATGAGTTATTTACAGAAAGTGTGTGAGAAAATTCACTACAAGAATGTCAACATCAGAAGGCTTAGAAAATCTTAAAAACTCAGGGTGACATCTCACCCTTTTTCCATTTAAAAAGAAAAAGAAAAGAAAATGAACAATGTAAAAAGGAAAACATGAACAATGCTCAGTGTCCACTTGCGGACGAATCATCAGAGCGATCACTCCTGTCATCTGCATCTGAGTCATCACTCAATGATCCGCCCGCTTGACCCCTTTCAGGTTGGTCATGGTCTCCGTCTTGCTCATTGGCTGGATTCTGCCTCTGCGGTCGCAGGTCAGGGCGAACACATTTCGAAGGTACCCAGCGTACCCCAGTATCTGTGGATACACAAGCATACCCGCGCCCCAAAGCGATAAGGTCGTAGGGACCTTCCCACTGTTTGGTGACTAAATTCCGCACCCGAACCTTCGCTCGAGGCTGATGTGCCTCGTCCGCAGCCTGCAACGAGAGGTGGTGATTCAAAATGACAGGGTTATTTGAGTTCTGTGGCACAGTGAGATGATTGATTGTGTACAAAGCTTTTGCCGACCGACTGTGCGGGGTTTCACCCTGCATTCCCCATTTTTGTTTTTGAAGAACCCACTTCAGAGTACCATGAGCGCGTTCTACAATAGCTTGACCAGTTGGAGAATGAGGGATCCCGAACTTGTGTGAAACACCCCACAACTGCAGGAACTGCTGCACCTTTTGCGATGCGTAAGCAGGACCATTGTCGGTTTTCACCGCAGAAGGTATGCCCAAAACAGCAAAGGCCTGCCTCCAGTGGGCAAGGACATCACGGGCCTTCTCCCCAGTGTGAGACGAAGCCCACATCGCAGAGGAGAACGTGTCCACAGTGACATGCACATACTTGAGCCGGCCAAACTCAGCAACCAGGGTGACATCGGTCTGCCAAAGCTCCAAGGCCCTAAGGCCTCTGGGGTTCACCCCTGCCGGCAAAGGCGGAGCAAGTGCATGGCAGTCATCACATGACTCAACAATGTCACGAGCCTCAGTTGGCGTCAGCTGAAACTGCTTCTGCAGGGTATGTGCGTTTTGGTGGAAAAACCCATGCGATGCCTTGGCCTGCGCGAGTGTATCAGGCTGAGGCGCTACCCACGCTGGGTTAGCCAGCTTGTCAGCCCTCGCGTTACCTTCCACTATAAAGCCCGGCAAAGTGGTGTGACTCCTCACATGCAGAACATAGAATGGATGAACCCGGGCCTGAATGGCACACCACAAGGTCTTCAGTAAGTGAAACAAGGCAGGATTACTGACCTCCTTCAAGACCGAGTGACCCAACCGCTGTGCGATATCAGCCACATAGGCGGAATCCGTGACCAAGTTGAAAGGCTCCTGGGAGAATCTTTCAAATGCCATGACAGCAGCCCTCAGTTCAACCAACTTGGCTGACCCATCCTCGTGGCCTTCCAGAACCTGCCACTCAGATCCGTCCCTCCAGGTAACAATGGCCTTCCCAGTCCTCCCTGAACCATCAGTAAAGACAGTGGGTCCTTGCAGGGGTTCCTGGCTATTTTTGGGCCGCAAAGAGATTTTTGTGGATTTTGCCATATGCAGTAGCCTATGGCTGGGCAGATGATAAGTGATCTGCCCGGAGAAATTTTCCAGAGCACTCTGCAGGGAGTGTTTGCAAACACACTGTTTGCAAAGCTCCAGTCAAAATCCTCCCGTTGCACCGGGAGTATGATCTTTGCGGGATCCGCACCCATCAATTGCAAACACCATTGCCGGCATTTGATTATCAAGCGAGCAATCAATTCAAACAATGCAGTTGCCGTCTTCTGCGGCTGATGGGGCAGGAAAACCCATTCCAAAATGTGCAAGGAATCAGACCAATTGTCACTCCACTGGCCAATGATACCCGTGGGATACGAATCTGGAGTGGTGACGAACACAGTGACATCAACGGAGGGATCAATGCGATAAACTTGGCAAGCCGAAACAGCTCGCTGAACCACCTCCAACGCCTTATGCGCCTCAGGGGTCAGTGTGCGAGGTGATTTTAGATCACCGTCTCCTTTCAACAAATCATACAGAGGAGACAGCTGCGCATTGGTTACTCCCAAATACGGACGCAACCAAGTGATGACACCCACCAATTTCTGAACATCATTCAGTGTCCTCACAGGATGCACAAATTGCACCTCCTGGTGACGGATCGTCCGTTCCAGAATTTTGACCCCCAAATACTTCCAAGGTGGTTGCTGTTGGACCTTCTCCGGAGCCACCTGCAGTCCCTGAGCATGCAAAGCATCAAGCAACCGAGGCTGAATCCTCAGCAGCTCATCCTGAGTGGACGCGGCCACTAAAATGTCATCCATATAATGATACAGACGTGCATCAGGAAACTGCCTGCGAACTCCAGACAAGGCACGGGCCACATACCACTGGCATATGGCAGGAGAATTGCGCATGCCCTGAGGCAATGTCCTCCATTGATACCTCTGTGCAGGCTCAGCCTCGTTAATTGCTGGCACTGAGAAGGCAAACTTCGGTCTGTCATCGGGATGCAAAGGAATTGTAAAGAAACAATCCTTCAGATCCACAATGAGGACCGGCCAGTCTGCAGGAAGCATGGTAGGCGATGGCATGCCCGCCTGCAATGTTCCCATGCTTTCCATCATGGCATTAACCTTTCGGAGGTCTTGCAACAACCTCCATTTCCCAGACTTCTTTTTGATGCAGAAGACAGGGGTGTTCCAGGGGCTGGTGGAAGGCTCCAGATGACCCTGGTCCAACTGCTCCTGCACCAGATTCCGAAGGGCATTCAACTTCTCTTGAGGGAGGGGCCACTGCTTTTCCCATACAGGTTTGTCAACCAGCCACCGTATAGGAGGCGTTGGACACTCTGCGCCCTTCACTGCAGTGGCCCCCATCAAAAATCCGTCCCAATGCGCACCCCCCAAGCAGACAGAACATCCCTCCCCCAAATTTTGGCAGGAGTAGAAGTAACATGAGGCCTAACCCAGGCCACCTGTCCCTCTGGGTTCGTGACCAACACAGGCCATTGGCTCACATAACATTGTGCCGTCCCTCCCAGGCCAGCGACAGATGTCCCCACCGGATCCAAGGGCCACTCTGAGGGCCAGGTCACAAGGGAGAGAACCGTGACGTCAGCACCGCTGTCGAGAAGCCCGCGAACGCGGACTTCTGGCGGCATCGCACCAGGAACAGACAGGGTGCACAGCATCTCGGGACGGTCCTTGGTCAGGACAGCAGTCCAGTGAACTTGAGGTGGCCCAGTGGAGCCAAAACCGCCAGCTCCATGCGACTGATCAGCTGACCTGCAAACAGAGGACTTGAAAGGCACAAGTTGAGCAAGCCGCGTCCCTTTCGGGATCGTGACGGGGGGGTGGGTGTGGAGACCATGGCACAAATCTGCCCTGTAAAATCCGCATTGATGAGCCCCAGGTGCACAATGATGCCCTGAAGGGTGGCACTAGACCTCCCCATAAGGAGAGCACTCATGCCCCCACCCAAGGGACCAAAGGCATCCAGGGGAACCTTGCATATCTGAGAAGACTCTAACACAACTGTTGCTGCAGTGCAGACATCCACTCCTGCTGATCCACGGGTGCTGGCTGCAAGCCAGCAAAGGAGACCTCCATCGGCACCGGGGTCTGGAGAGAAGCTTGTGTCCGCACGCGTCCCCCCTGCGCGCTCCGCTTGCCGTTTCCTGAGCCTGGCAAAGCTTGGCCATTAGCATGAACAGTCGCCTTGCACACATCAGACATATGATTCGGCCTACCACACCAACCACACAAGAACATGGGGAACTTCACCTTCTGCGCTTTCTTCCCCTGCTTCTTGCCAGCCTGTGCAATCCCCCGCTGCGGCCGCTTGCCCTGCGGCGCCGCCCAAACCGGCTGCACAGCGGCAGCCACGGCAGCCAACTTCCAATCCTGGGGGACGATGTCCGCACAGGCCTCTGCCATCTCAGAGACAGTAGGATCACCAGGCAGAGCCACTGTGACTTTCCTACAAGCAGCATTGCAATTGCACTTGACAAGGTTCGTAATTGTAACGCTCCTTGCCACAGGATCAGGCACCTGCCTCTCCACGGATGCAATCAGCCTTTCCGCAAACGTCATGAAAGGCTCGTCATCCCCCTGGACAATGGTCGGGAATGGCGGCCTCGGAGCAGCCATTTCCAGGGTCTGAACAATCGCAGCCATGCCCAGCGAGTGGCACTGTTCAAGCACAAGGGGATCAAATCCAACCTGCCCTTGAACATTCTCATAAAGCCCTGTTCCCAGCAGCATGTCAGCGACAACCCCACGCCTGGGGTCCTGCGGACCCAGCGTAGCATTCCGCGACACCGCGTGGGCTGCCAACCGAGCCCACTTGGTTTCAAAGACACCATACTGCACAGGGTCAAAAAGAGAACGTGCCACACGACGGATATCGTAAGGCGTCAGCCTGTCTGAATCAACCCGCCGGAGAGTCCGCATAACCTCAGTGGACCCCAAACCATGCTGAGCAACTGCCTCACGGAGCTCCTTCTCCAGCTGATATGAAAGGGGTTCATGGGTGTTATGAGCAACCCCCCTGAGCACAGGGAAAACCTGAGGATCCCCTGGCAAAGCCACCACACCTGACGCTCCCTGGTCCTCAGGCCCAACAGGGGCAAAAGACGAAAGTCGCCTAGGGAGCCAGGCCAACACCACTCGGCCCTGGGCCCCCCGCAGCACCGGCAGAGCCAAAGGAGCCCGCCCCGCGACCCTGCAGGTGCCGCGAGGAAACAGGCTCATTCATCTCGTCAGTCGTGGTTTTCGCCTCTTGCCAAAAATGTTCGGGATGCCTGGGACGCACGGTCACCTGACAGGCAGGAAGCGTCCACAAATTCGACGAGGAAGTGCCATGGCCCCAGGCACCCACCGGCCTCCCGCTGGTCGTGTCAACAGGTGCGCTAAAGGTAAACACCCCAGCGCCCTGTCGTGTTACGGCTCCAGCAGGGGCCGCCCCGGCGGACGCAGGTACCGTCCCGGCCCGCAAATCCGGCGCGGGCCAGGATGAGACCGGCGCGGGGCCCCCGGCCCCCGACACAGGGGAGGGACGGGACGCCGAGAGAGACGCAGTCCGCGCAGCTGCGTCACTGCGGGATGGCACTAGGGAGCCCGGCAAGCCCCCTATGAGGGTCCGTCCCAAACCACAAGACTGCCCAGCCGGTACCGCCCCCACCGAGCAGAGAGGGGTGGGCTGCCCGCCCACCGGAGCGGGGCTGGACAGAACGCCGACCGACGCCCCGCCCCCGGCTGCGTCCACCGACTGCACACGCTCAGCGGGCTGCGCCGGCCCAGGGGCGGGTGACATCCCGCCCCCGGGTGCTTCCACCGACTGCGCATGCCCAGCAGGCTGCGCAGGCCCAGGGACGGGCGAAGACGCCCCCCCGCCGATGAGCCCAGCCCGGAGGTGGGCGACCCCGCCCCCGCCGTGGCCAGGGGGAACTTCATGGAAACACCGCAATTCGGACACCAGGTCGTCACCGAACCAGACTCAAGCCGAGGCGGAGGCTGGCCCTCAAGAACCGGAAAGGCACAAAGAAAAGGCAACCCGTCCCCCACCCCACCGCCCACGCCGGGCGAAGCAGGACGAGGACGGCCCGCCGAACCCACAGAGCCCGCAGAAACCCACGGGGCTCCGCCCCCCAGCATACCGTCTGGAGGCGGGGAGGGGGACTCCACATCGGACAAAAATTCAAACTCCCCCTCTTCCACGTCCGAGGCAGAAGAGCTTCCCTGGGAACTCCGAGGGGTACAAGAGCCAGACCCCTCCCAAAGCTCCACACATCTCTTCCACTGCACCAGCAGCGGTCCCACATCTAGCGTGCAATTGTCAAAAAGGGCCTCCATGAGGCGGGTCCCCACACGAGACCACTCCTCCCTGGAGAACACCCTCTCAGGACCCGAAAGAAACCCTCCCTCCCGGGCCCACAGAAACAACCTCTCAAAGTCATCCCAGGAAACAGAAATCTGTTTCCACTCCAGGACCCCCCTCCAAAGATCCAAAAGGAGGAGATCCTCCTCAAAACCCACAGCGCTCGCCATTACCCCAAGAACCGCAGGCAAAGCACCAAAGAGAGGGGGGGGAAAACCTCACCACAATCTGCTGCAATACACACGTCAGGGTCACCAAATGTCGCTATAGGACACAAAGGAACACACGCTCACACCGTTCTCAAGGTGAAAGAGGAAAAAAGGGCCATTTATTTTCTGACTCCAACATTTATAGTTTTCCAAAAGTGACAGTGGATTGGAGGGTGACAGTGGCACCTCTCCAATGCCACTGGTTAAACCAACAGTCCATCAACTCTCTCCTCCTCCATAAAGGAATGCAAAACAATAAGTTATTTACAGAAAGTGTGTGAGAAAATTCACTACAAGAATGTCAACATCAGAAGGCTTAGAAAATCTTAAAAACTCAGGGTGACAATAGACGGGCCAATCATCTGCTACAAAGGTGTCACGGTTTGACGCTGGCGCAATGCCAGTGCCCCCATGAAAATACATTCTCCCTGGTGTCTGCTGTGAGATGTGACCAGGAATAGAGCAAAGCAGGCTCCAGCTGAGGAATAAAAGGGGAAAAAAAACCCCCAACTTTATTAACTTACAATATATAAAAGAAACACACAGAACTCAGGATGAAAACCTTCCAAACATTCCTCCTCCCCCCACTAAATTCCCAATACATCACAGTAAGACAAAACCTTGGATTCTCAATTCAGTTACCACCCCTCAGATCACCAACTCTCAGTCCATCACCACCCTTTAGATAATCAGTTCTCAGTTCATCAAGAAGAGAGGAGTTCCTCTTGTACCATAGGCTTCCCCTGGAAGCACAGTTGAGACCTTGTGTGTTTCCATATCACACGTGGCACTGCCTGGAGATCATTTGCCATCATGACATCTTCCGTCCATGCCCAGTGCTCTCACCACTGCACATGGACCAGAGCTGCTTCTAGGGTTCCCCTTTTAAGGATGCTTTGCCCAGTTCCAAAAAAAGTACAGTCTCTCACTTTTGGGACACCTGTCCCTCCCAAATTCAGCCCCTGGGGCCGAGGGGTCTCAAGAACAGAGATCTTCTTCCCTGAAGATGGAGAGCACCACCACCCTCCTTACCCGTTGTCTCTGTTCACACACTCCTTCACATAACATCACTGCACTCTCTTGGCTCCAAGCCATTGCCTCCCCCTAGATGCAGTCTCTGTGTCACAGGAAAAAAATGGTTCTGTTCATGGCTATACAAGAAAAGTCCAGCCAAAGGCCATTCCATCACCTCCTCTCAACGAAGATTCTTCTCAACTTCTCTTGTGGCCCATTTCCTCTTATCTCATCTCTATCTCTCTTCTCATTCAACTCCAGGAGGATCAGTAAGGTTTCCATCATCCAAGAAAAGGGTTAAAAATCTCAGGCTCTGCCTGTCCAGAACTCCCACGCTGCCCTGCCAGGCACCTTCTCGCTGCACCCCCCTTCTCCTTTATGGCCGGCCGTGCTGCCTGCATGTGATACTGAATTTCAAGCTGGCACAAGCACAGGCACAGGCTCACTCTCTTTCTCTCTCTCTTTCTCTCATTCTCTCTGGGGGGCTGGCTGCCCGATGACTCTCCAGTGTTCCTCCACCCTTCCATCCTGCAGGGGCCTTCACCTCCCCTCTCTGTCCAAGGCCCGGCCTACCTCACGCGGCCACATGGCTTCCCCTCCCCTGCCAGCCCGCAGCCGGGCAGGGCAGCTCTGACCTCTTTCACAGACAGAACCCAAGAGAGCTTCCCTCTGGGAGTTCCCTGCTTTTAACCCCCTGTGTTCTCAGAGGCATATCCGTGTCCTCAGTGGCCACACCAGGTGCCAATATTCAAATCTGAGCACGTATTGGTTTGACAACAGCATCCCAAAAAACTCGCGTCCTTTTCAAACCAGGACACTGGTGGAAAAATATTGCCATTTCTTGAAAGTACTCTAATGACCCAGATAATAAAGATTTGCTTGTGTATTATGAAACCAACAGGTATTAACACCTGTGCCAATTTCGAGGCAGACATCAGTTGTGTGTCTATGAACAGGCAGTCCCACTTGTGCCCTGAGGTGCCCAGCTGGGATTGGATCTCTCCAAGAGCACCTGAGGGACAGCAGAGCACCTTGCAAGCTGCAGGGCCCTGAGAGCCCCACAGGGCTCCTGTCCCATCAACATCTGCTCTGCTCCAGTCTGAAACAGGGCCCAGCATGGTGCTGGGATCATCAGAGAGCTGAGGTGTGTGCTGGAATTCAATGGCCTCCCCATCCCGCAGCAGCCCTGCATTTCCCTGCTGCAGCCTTGGTCTCCAGCCCAGCCATGGAGGCTCTTTGGGCTCTGGAGTGTTGCTGCAGCCCCAAGGGCAGCTGAGCTCTGCCTTTGGCACAGTCAGGCCTGGCCAGCGCAGGCCATGCTCAGCAATTGCTTGTGTGTGCCTGGCCTTGCTGTCAGCCCCGGCAGCAGCTGCGTGGCCCCTTTGTGGCCCTGCGCCGGCCCAGCCATGGTGGCCCAGCCCCTGTGCAGGCCCAGCCCAGGCCAGGAGCATTGCGGCTGGGAACGGCCCCTGTGCCGTGGTGCCCACAGCAGCCTTGGGGCTCTGGGCCCCATGGCCTCCCTGCTGGGCAGCCTCTGCCAGCTCCTGCAGAGCCCCTGGCACCTGTGGGGCTGCACAGACAGCCCTGCCCCGGGCTCTGCTGGCCTCTGGGCCAGCAGAGAGGCAGCCAGGGCTGGCCATGGCCGGGAACAGGCCCTGAGCCCCGCAGGAGGATGGAGCTGGGCCACAGCCAAACTCAGCCCAGGCCAAAGCTGGGCTCAGCAGCCAGGGCTGCCAACACATGGGCACAGAGGCTGCCGCTGACAAATGTCCTGGGCCCCCTCCCTGCTCTGTCCATGCCACCAAGGGCACAGAGCAGCCTCCTCTCTGGGCCACTTGCCTGTTTGCAATGCCTTGCACAGGCACTGGCCCTGCCCCACAAGGCCTGGCCTGAGTCCTGCCCCTGCACGCTCAGCCAGGCTGAGATGGACACTGATGGTTTCTGGGCCAGGCTCTCTGAACCCAGCCCAGCTCCCTGCAAGCTCTGCCAGCTGCCCTGAGCTCTGGGCAGCACCAAGGGCCTCTCTGAGCCCAGCCCAGCCCAGCCGGCTCTGGCCCCACAGCTCTGCTCAGGCCAGGCTGCTCTGGGCACTGGCCCCACGGCCTCAGCCCCTGCCAAGGGCACAGCAGCAGCTGCAGCTGCCACAGGACTCAGCCCCAGCCATGGGGGAAGGTGCTTGGCCAAGGCCAAAGGAGGCTCCCTGGCTGCCCTGCTCCCCTGGGGCTGAGGTGCTGAGAGCTCTGCAGCCCCTGCTGCCATCCCATCTGCCCAGGGCAGCACCAGAGCCCCGGCCTTGGGGCCCTCAAGAGCTGCTCCTGCTCCAGGCCCAGGGTCCATGCAAAAGCTGGGGCAGCCACAAAGCTCTGCCCATTTCTGTTCATTGCTGCTCTCATGGGCATGGATCCTCAGCCATTTGGAG